>NC_050609.1:9090909-9393939 GCF_014743375.2 Drosophila subpulchrella | reverse complement strand
CCCTCTTAATGCCACTGCAGCAATCGTTACAATGCAATGTTGATAGCGATGCAATCAAGGATGCATTTACCACCCTATTATATTTACAAAGACGTTGCGATGTCCTGTTTGTCAGCTTTTTCTTTTATCTGTTGCTATGCAAAGGAGTTCCGTAAACAGCATTTTGTGTAGTTCCCATGGAGTCCAAGGTCTTCAACAATTGTTATCAAATTTCCGGTTGTATGGCTCGTACCATCTTTTGCTCATCATAAATATTCTCAGATAAATGTACTAACCGTATCATATAATAGTTCTGTAAAAGCTTTAATAGTTCTCATTTACTCAATAACCTTAGTAGCATCCATAAAAATGATTTGTCTGCAAGGGTATTGAAAGCTTCGGGCTTCGAAGCTAGCTTTCCCCATTGTTAGTAGGCAGAAGTCCTTATCTGACAGCTAAACATGGACACACAGACGAATTCCCACTGCCCACCACACTTTCGACTGCCCGCCCCTGCTCCCTTAAAAACCTTAACATCATCCTGACAGTTGCTAAATTAGTGTAAGCTTTTACAGGGCTCTGGACATCCGAGTTCTGGTGGCGGACGACCCAATCTGCGCGAACGGCTTAAGCGCAAGATGCAGAACCTATTGAACAGGCAATGTAAGCCAACCGGAGTGTAGTGTGATGTTCACCAAGCGCCCTATGAAAACCCTTGAATTTGAAAACTAAAACCGGATTACATTGCAGATAAAGCTGACAAACGTGCGGAAATCGAAAAGACCGAGCGGGAACGACTGCAGCAGCAGGAGCGCGAGGACGAGATGCGTGAACTGGCGCTGAAGCTGCGCAGGAGGTGGGTATCTTGATGTGGTTGGCTCTGGCGGTCCTCTCACATCTACATATTCACAGGCGTCGTGAGCTGCGGCACAAATATGGAACGCCCTCGAGCGGCAAGCTCTCGGGCAGCGAGGCGGAATCGGTGGCCTCGGAGAGTCAGCTGGCGAAGACCTCGTCGCGTCGCAGTCGCAGCAGATCGCACAGTCGCAGGCGGACTCCTCCGCCGGACACGCAGCACAGCAGGCGGAGCAACAGTCGAACGGAACGGAGGCGTCGGACAAGGACGCCCAGTCCCAAGTACAATCGGAGGCAGCGCTCGCGCTCCAGGAGCGGCAGTCGCGTGGATCGAAAGCGACGATCACATAGTCGACGAAGGAGTGGCAGTCGCGATCGCCGCCGTTCTCGAAGTCGGCGAAGTCAATCCAGGCGGAGGAGGCAGCGGGACCGCAGCGTGGAACGAAACCGCGAGCGGGAGCGGTACAGACAACAGCATCAGCAGCAGCAGCAACAGCAACAGCAGGACAGGATGCGGGGACGTGACAGAGATCGGGAGGCGGACCACGGCCTTAGCGGCAGTGGCTCTTCAAATCGAGGTCGCGTCGTCATATCCGCCCCGCCAAAGCTCAAGAAATTGGTTGACTATTGATCCCGAAAGCGCTGTGAAGGAGACTTTTCTATTCACTTTATACACTTGATATTCGCTCGATTGTTAATAGGACGTAGGAGCGTGTTCTGCGTTATATGTTGATTCTGGCCCAATAAAAAAAATTGTAGCCCATAATAGCCAACCCTTTTTTAGGAAGCTCGCTCTGTATTGTACATTTCAATTTTATTTTTATTAAAATTGGGCCGTTAGATTTTTATATGGCGCTTGATTATTAATTACCGTACTTAATTAGCTATTAAAAATATATTTTTTCTTTGCTGCATAAACTTAAAACGCATTTATGTTTTTTATAATCTATGTATTAATTTATATATATTATATAAAATGTTATATAACATTAAATTATTGTTTAAATTGCTTTCAAAATCCACGAAAAAGACAAACCGTTAAGAAAACTCTTTTTGAAAAGTTACAATCGCTATCGATAAGTCGATTTTTCTCCCACACTCGACAACCCTGGCTGCCAGTTGTTTATGTAATTGTGAACAGCTGTGCGAGAAGCATACTGGAATCATGTTAAATCTAACTCTACGACGATTCGCTGGAGCTTTCTCCCAAAACCTGACTCAACTGGCCCCCACGATCAGCAGCTTGGGACAGACCCTCTCCAAAGCCACCATGTCACAGGAGGCGGGTCAGTATCCGCCCATCGAGTTCGCCATGCGAAAGGCATTAACCACGGAGCTGAAGCCGGTATTCCTGGAGGTTATCAACGAATCGCCCCAGCACAACGTGCCCAAGCATTCGGAGTCCCACTTCCGAGTCTTCATCGTCTCAGAAAAGTTCAACGATCTGACCCTTATCAAGGTGGGCTATAGAACTTTAGACTTCCTGGTTATTAACTGATCTTTTTTCCCACCAGCGCCACCGACTTGTGAATGATACGGTGAAGAATGCCCTGAAGGCAGCCGGTTTCGAGTTCATGCACGCTCTGTCCATCGAGGCCAAGACGCCCAAGCAATGGGAGCCGGAACAGGAGCCGGAGAAGAGTCCGCCGTGCATGGGAGGCCACGGCAAGTAAACCCAGAGGAATGAGAACCCAATTCTATGTACAAAGGACCTACTTTACTACTCACAAAACCAGCTTAAGCAAATACAACAGAATCACTAATGGAAAAGAGGGTGTGATAAAGGGGAATGGTTGATTTAGGACAACGGCAAGGCCTCCACCTGTCGCCGGGCGGACAGGATGACGTCGTTGATGCCCACTCCATCGTAGGCAGCTCCGCAAAGGGAGAGTGGCAGCTTGTAAGTCTTGATGTAGTTCCGGATGCCCTCGACGCGTCGCTTATGGCCCACCGTGTACTGCGGGATGCACTTGTGCAGCGTGTGCACGCGACTGAACTTGGGCTCCTCGCGGATCTGCAGGATTTTCTGCACATGACTGGTGGCCAAGTCGAGGATCTGCTTGGGGCTGGGGCGATCACCGAACCACTGGTTAAACCAATGGCCGCCCATCATCACGGTGAGCACGGTGTTATCGCCCATTTCAAAGCAACAGCTGTCGAAGATCACACCTAGTATGGGCAGCTTCTCCACGGGCGGCACCAGCAGTCCGAATCCGTCTTGCTTGAGCAGCTTGCCCTGGAACTGCATGTTCACCACCAACACATCCACGTACGGAATGTCCAGTAGCTGTGCGCTCAGCGAGGGATGCTGCTGCTTCACCAGTGGTGCAAGTTTATGAGCGGGCAGGGAGCTGACCACATGCTCCACCGGCACATCAGCATCCTTGATGGTCATCCGGACGCCAGAGCTGTTAAATGTCAGATTGCGACACTCGTTGCTCAGCTGCACGTTGACATCCCGCTCGCCCAAGTACTTTCGCATGGCTTTGGGCAGGATCTCCAGTCCGCCTTGCAGGCCGTACATGGCCCACTTTTCCTGCTGCGCCTGGGCATACAGCTTTGGCTGTCCCTGGGCGAAGAGGCCCTCTTTCGGGTCCGCTGCCTTTTCTCGGAAGCGGGCTAAGAGTGCACCCTTGAGTACTCCTCCATACTTTTGCTCCTTCTCGAAGATCCCCTCCATCAGAAAACGAACGCTGATTTCGCGGGCGTTTCCGGCACAAATGCCGCATATCATGGGACTGATGGCGTAGTCGGCTATCTCCTTGCCGAATCGCCGCTCTGCGAAGCTGTAGATGCTCTCGTCCTCCAACTTGGCCTTCTTGCTCGCGGTGACCAGATCCCGGAACAGCGCCTTATAAAGCGGCTTGGTGAAAGGAGGCAGCACGCCAAATAGTCCTTTCGGACCGTTGGGCAGCATGCAGAGCTGCCCCTTGGCATATAACATCCGGTTGCGGGCAGCTACATGACTACGTCGGATGGGAGTCACCTCCAATTGCAGTTCCTCCACCAGCTCCAGGGTATTGGCTCCTTGAACGCCAATGGGGCGGATGGTGCGCGGTCCACTCTCGAAGATGAAATTTCGGTCCTTGCGGTTCTCCGTCCGCACCCATCCGCCCACTCTTGGCGAGGCCTCGTAGATGGTCAGTGGCTTCCCAAAGCGCCGCAACAGGTAGTATCCGGCGGACAGGCCGCTCAGTCCGCCTCCCAGCACAGCCGTCGTCATGGTCCTTCTACTGCTTCCTGTGTCTTCCGAATCCTGGACAGGATTCTCACTAGTTTTGGTTTGCAGACGGGAAAATCTAAGCCGGTTCGGAAAGTTCAGACCAAAATAAACACAGGTGACATAACTATCGGTGCCAGATAGGGCTATCGATACGTTTTATACCAAAATGGACTGAGCTTTCAATCGATGTTATTGGCGCTGAACAGGATTTGAATTTCATGATGATGGTGCAGAAAAATGGAAGATATAAGGGTAAGCGGAAGATATTTTAATTTTATGTATTTTTATAGGTACTTACAAAGGAAGTTTTTATTGAAGAGGTATTTCTTCAAAAGGCAATAGTTCAAACAATTAATTATAATCCGGGACAATATTATAAGCCTTCTCTTACGCTGGTAAACTTTTCTCAGATTTAATTTAATTCTTATCTAATCGCATTCGAAATACGTAATCTTTTTTAATATTTGATGGTGTATCTACTAAATACTACTGACTGATACTTGATAATCTTACTTGAAATTCGTAACCTTTTCCTAAAATTGGATGGTGAATTTAGTAACAATTTACTGATAAAACAAATTCGTTTTTTTCTTTGCAATACAATTACAATGTTTTAAAAATAACGCGTAACGTATTTTTTATAAAAGTAATTAAATCAAGAAAATGCAGTTTTCCCAAGCCCCTGATTCCCCTTAAACTAGATGATCAAACATATCACAAAAGTATGCTACGGATCCCGTCGGACATTCCTCATACGCCACGTGTGCATCGCAGGAAATATACTTGCACTGAAATATACTCGCACCCTTCACCACCATCATCATCATCCCCACCGCACTGGGTCATTCATAGTGAATGGGTTTTGGCGCCAGTTTTGATGAATCGAACGGAGCGTCCAGCCCGCACCAGCCGCAGCACTCCGAAAAGCTCGGGAGGACGAGCTTGGGCCGTGCGGAACCACTTTGGGCCACCGAGTTGCAAGTAGTCGGAGTCCACAGCGCGCAGAATTGTATACGCTGCTGACGAGAAAGGTTGGTTTTCCATACGGAGCGCGTCGCGTCTGGTTTTCTGGGTGTGTGAGTGAGTGGACTGTGTGGAAAAGTGCCTATCGCATATATGTGCATATGTATACACGGGAAACCCATACACACACCCATCTAGCAGTCGGAAAAGTGAAAAATTTTCAAATAGCGTTTGCCAATTACGGGGAAAATTGAGCAAAAACGTGTGCAATCCAGGCAATTAACGTGGCCATTTGCGGAACGGCAATTGTGCAAAATTCGGTATCCGTTGAAAACGGGCTCAGTGAACGTGAAAATGTGCGACACACACACACACATACAAACGCAATAAGCACAGGAAATTCAATTAATTAGTGACCAAGTGTGTGTGCATGTGCCCCAAAATGGAAATTGTGATTGCAAAAAAAGCGGTGCATACTTTGAGAAGCTCAGAAGTGGGCTGTGGCAAAGTTAAAGGATATTTTTCGATTTCTTCACTTTTTTTTTGGTCCTGCTGCAGGTTTTCATTTAAAAGATACATTCGTTGAAGTCAACACACACGGATACAGGGACTCACACACACACACACATGCGCATACGGCACAGTTTTTCCTTCGCACGAAACGAGCACACCACAAGTTCCCCAAAACGAAAAGGACGAAGCGAAAGGACCCGAGCCGATGATAAAGTCGATGTTCCAGGCCGGAGATACACTTGTATCGTTCGCGAGCCTTTACCGTTGCCGTTGCTGTTGCTGTTGCTGTCATCGTTAATGTTATTTTTGTTGCTTCCTACTCGTCCGTCGTCCTTCGTCCTTCGTGTGCCGCAGGATGCCTTGGTATATGTGTGTCAGCCAGTCGGTCGCTGGCCGAGAGCGTGTGTGTGTTTGTGTGCGTGCGCCAGGATACGCAGATACCCAGATACCTACCTAAATGAAGCCACCAAATCCAGGCGAGTTCAATGCGCGGCCAGGACGAAGGACTAAGCTCTGTTTACATTTCCCCTTCGGTGGGGCTTGGCGTTTGGTGTTTGGGGGAAAGCCCCTCCCCATATCCTTACCCAACGTTTTCCGCTCGTTGGCGTGCCGTGGGAAATTGTGTCGCCTGCTTATTTATTATGAAAATGCAACTTTCATTTGACTCGGCATTTGTCCCGTTTCCATTGTTTGCAGGCGCATTAGGCAGCTTGTTAAGCGCACGAAAGTGTGTGTCCTGCGAGGTGCGAGTGTGTGCGTATGTGAGTTTGTGTGCGACACGAAGGATAACTAGAAACTAGGGCAGTGTGTTTCCGTTTCAACGACATGCCGCAGGCAAAAGGACGAAGCCCCTGGACAGCAAAGCCTCGCTAACCCGACTGGCAAAACAAATGTTAAGCAAATTAATAAAAATACTGATTTCCAAGAACCCTAGTTAATTCAAAGTATACTGAAAATACCCAAAATAAATAGAAATGGAAATATATTAAATTTGGCTGGACTTTGGTACCACATTGCGTATGCTTGACCAAAATGTGAGACTTTCGCAGACCAGGAAAAAGCTTTCTCCCCGACAATTTTCGGATTCCCCACAACGCGCAGTCGCCAATACGCCATCAGTGATTCTCTGAGAATTCTCCGGGAACAGAGAATTAAAAAACACCGAGAGCTGCTGATTTTGCTTTGAAGTTTGCTTCGCATCTTTATTTATTTATTTACTTGACAGTCTTGTTTTTCCGGCTAGAAAGTAAGGGTGAACAAACATTAATTTTACAAAAGTTCCCATTTAATTTTATGTGAAAGCCAGCAGCAGCCAATGAAAATAAAAACTAATATGGGAAATCGTACAAAACACAAATATATAAGTATCTAATAACTTTGACAAATGTCGGCGGTCGTAAAAAATTAAAACGCATATGATTCTGACAGCTTTACTAAAAAATATAATTAATTACCGCGTTCGTCGCTGCTTTGGCAATTTAAATATTAATTAATATATCACTCAACCCCATAAATCTCTTGCAGCTTAACACACAAGGAAAAATTTCGTAGGCAAACAAAGAAGAAAATTGTAAAAGAAACATGAGCAGTGTGACTAGGCGCGGTTACTAATTTAACCAAATTCCAATTCAAATTCAAAGCGAACTATCGATCAAAATTGCAAAGAAATAAATAAGCAAGCAAACAAACGCACAATGAAACTGATAAGGTCAATGAAGCCGATAACACCGTCGTTCTAAAAACCAAACCAAACCAAACCGAAATGCAATTATGAAATAACCAGAGAAACCCATCAGCAAGTGAGGAAAATCCGCAAGCCAGACCTTTTCCACGTGCATCATTGGCGAGCTGCAGCGACCACAAATCGTCTACACATTGATGTGCGATTTGAGCGTGTGAATGTTGGCAGCCCTGGAGCCCTGCCTCGGTGGTTTAGCCAGTACTAGGTGAGTACTCAAAGTCCTCCATTGCACAACGAACCCATCCACCCAACACTATTCCAAATTCGATTACACCAACAACACCACCACGACAACAACCAAACACCTTTCCCAAAAGAAAGCGAATATGAAAACGGATAGCGAGGGGAAAGCAATCACAGCCGCCACTAGATCCACATCGAAATCCACAACGACCACGACGCCATCAGCGAGGGGTCCGCCCGGAACGATCCATCGAAGATGGCCAGCCCATGGTGCCCCAATTGCCACGAACTGCCACCGTTCTATCCGCCCATCACGCCAAAGGTAAAGCCCTCGATGTCGTACGTGAATCCACAAATAATACGCAACGCTTGTGAAAGACCAGCAGATCGTAGAAATCACATTAGCGGTTCCACGAAGAGCTACTTATATAGAGAGCACTGGGGTTACCTTATCTACAGCTCGTCAATCAATCAATCAAACAGTTAATATTACCATTGATAGTTTTCATTGCTATTCAGTGATTCTTATCAATTTTGTGCTGCATTTAAAACTCATTTTGCAATGATCTTTGACCCTTGTCCTTGTCTATTTGTTTTGCATTTCAAACACATTTTAAATGACCCATTTCCATAAATAAACAAGATCCGTTTTTTAATAATCATAAGACAATTTTCTAAATAGTTGCATACCTTGAAAGGGAAAATCCATTTAGTATTCTATATATAAAATAGCATTTAAATAATACCCCTAAAATAAACCATAGTTATTACATTTAAATATAATATATTGTACATTAATGTAAATAACCATATCAGTGTTAAGAATTGTTTTACTTGCTGTACATTTTGTACAAATGCTTCTCCCCTTTTGTACATTTATAACATGAAATTCTATAAATTCCTGACTCCAAAATAATCCTAACATTTGAGGTATGTTTTTGGAATAGGGTAATCTAATCTTAATTACATTATCCCGGATTTATTCCACCCCCTCGTCGCTCTCTCCATTTCCAATTCGTTTCGCTTCATTTAATAAATGGGATTTCCATCACTTTGGCCAACCATTCGCAATGGCTCGCGTGACCTTTGTAGAATGTGGCACACACAGAACAGCGAACATAGAACATTAAGTGGAGAACACTGAATACTGAACACCGGTCCCAACACTATACAACACAAAAACACTGACCGACCGACAGACCGACCGACCAAGTGCAGCTTAAGCCCTTTGGCCTTGGCCAATGTCCAATGGGGGAAAAAGTGGGAAAAAGTGACCAGTGGCCGGCAATCAACGGACCCAATCAGCGGGCCAAGTGCTGGCCATAAATTGCTCAAAAAGTCGAAGGGTATTTGTCAGCTTCGTCAGTTGTCTCCGTCTTTGTGGCCCGCCTTTCGAGCGTTTCGCTTTGACGGACATGCGTCAAGATATAGAGCTGGTCAGGGGCTCGCCCACGCCCCCGAAAATCGATAGTTCGCAATGTAAATTATTATCAGCCGGCAGCCGTGTGACTTCATCCGTTGGATTGCCTTCTGGCCAAGGAATGACAGCGAAATCGGCCCAGTGGCATAATTTATATCGTTCACTATCTTTCCACCCGCATTCATAAGTCGCAGCTGCAAGGCGCCCGATCAAATGACTTGGCCCAGTAGCTGAGGTTCAGTTAAGGTGACTCGACCAAAGAAAAAGTCCCTCTTTAAGGCATAGTATTTATTAATAGTTACTGCATTTTCGCTTGAATCGATGGACGCGCTCGGAAAATAATCCAAATACACAAGAAGGCAAGCGAAGTGTAAAATTTAGAAAACGTCCTCATGTGTATATTTAAGTGGAAATTGATAGCACTCCTATTTTGCTCAGGGTATTTACCTTTCCAAATTAACGACCCTCTTGTGTAAACCTCATTGAGTTAAAAACATCAATATTTGTCCAGTCCTTTTAAGGATTGACAATTAACCCTTGTGAATTTCAATGTGTGCCTTGAATTGGACTTTATATTCATGAAATTAATTTTGACTTTATAACGAAAGAATAGAATTGTGAAATCCCTATTTTTCCCAAAACCCTTTAAAGATTTAAATGCCTTAATGCAATTTATAAATATCACGTATACGCAATGACACAGCTTAAATTCAAGGTGAAAAGTGCTTAAAAATAGTAATCAAAATTTAATTGAATAACAATTTTGCTCTTCCTCTCTATTTATAATTGCGTAAATGCAATGAAGCGGAGAACCTAACCGCCCAAGCATCGCAAAATATAGAGAAAAACGATACTTAAATAAAAACTATAAATAAAATGCACGGCGTTGGCTTATGATGAGGATAAAGATGGGGATGATGATGATGGGAGTATACGAGACTGAGACTGAGAGTGCCGGGATGCGAGGGCTAAGGGATGATGAGCAATTATGGCCAGTGGAAATAGTGGCATGTGCAAACAAACTGGGCCAACTTGTTACCACGGCTGCCCCCGCAGGAAATGGCAAACAAAGCGCGTAAATTATGAAACGACAGCTAACTGGCTGGGTGGCGTGACTCGCCCGAGTTAACTGTAGCAGTGGCAATAGGAATAGCCATGGCAATAGCAGTAACGTTAACGTTCACGTTAACCTGGGGGCCCCTTTCTAACCACCCACCATAGGCCACCCATTTGACCCACCACCCAGCCACCTTTTGGGGACGAGTGTTGCCCGGGGTCCGTGGGGTCACAAAAAGGAATGCAAAAAGTGTGTGTATAGGCGCAAAACACAAAAACGAGAGACAAAACAAAAACGAACAGAAGCGAACTCATAATTTATTTATTTATATTCGGCCTGTTCTTCTTGTTGTAACAATAATTCATTGTAGGCAACACACACACGCAAAGCGTTCTATAATGTGCTGGCTGCCCTTACCAAGGGTATTACCAAAATTTGCATCAGGCCCAATTGAAACGTTACCACTTTAAATAATAAAAAAGAATTTTTGAAATTCGAAAGCTTAAAAATTAAATATTTATATATGTAACTTGAAGAGCGATTTAAATTACCTTTTTGTTCTAAGGATTATAAAATGATTATAAATTGTCATTAAAATGTCCTTAATTTTCAGTGTGTTTAATTTGGGTAACAAGATTTATATAACCCCTTAACTACAATTATAAAAATCCATTCAACAAACATTCAACAATCATTCAACAATCATTCAACAACATTCATTTAAGAACCCATAAAACTAAAATTAGTTTATTGTAATAAAAACAAGCATATTGATTTGTCCTACACAAATCCTTAAAATCCTCTTAGCACTCAACATTCATGTTTACCCCCAGAGTCTATAGGGTATATCCTCTTTATTCCAATACCCAATTGAATTCGCCTTGTCTTTGGTCCGCCTTTTAATTAAATTCAAGTTTGTCGCCCGTCCTGACACTTTTCGCGGTCAGCCACATAGCCGCGGTCCGCCGGAGAGCGAGCGAGATGGCCGGAGAGTGGGTGAGCCGTAGAGAGAGAGAGAGAGTGGGAGAGTTCAAGCCCCCAGGAGATATACATAGATAGAAGCGGGCTCTTCGTAATCGTCGAAACCGTCCCGATGGCGGGGCAATTGGAAAACGGCTCGTTCAGTTGGTGGACGCCAGTTGTGCGGTTCGCTCGGTGCCTCCTTTTTGTTCAGCTCGCCTCGACTCGATTCGCGTGCGTGCCGCGCCGTGTGTGACATCCGCCATATATAATAATATATTCGCCTTCCCCATACCCACACATATATATTTAACAGTTCCCCCATCCCCATTCCCATTCCCATCCACCCAAATCCGAGCAAATTGCAAATACACATGCGTATGCAGTGCAGTGATTCACCGATTGAGTGCGTTGGCCCCTGGCTGAGAGTTGTGTCCCATAAATCCCGCAAAGTGTTTGCAGGCTATCACCCGAAAAGTGGGTAGATCGGACATATATGCGGTACACGATATACGGTTCTACGGATCGGAGCACAGCGGTGTAGTGTAGACGGCCTTTGCCCAGTGTTATGAGCACTTTTGTCGCCGCTCGTGTCGCTGTGCGTGTGTCGGAGGAGATCACTTTAAAAATAACAGATTTGTTTGATGCTATTTATAAAAGGCGGGCCAAGTTTTCGTTCCGTTTCGCATTGTGAGGCTGAGGCTTTTGGCTTTTGGCGTTCAGCTTTCGGATTTCGGTTTGTCAGGTTTGCCCAGAGTGTCTTCTATTCTCTGGTACTCGCCTGCACTTGAACGCCATCCGAATATCGCGGCATTATTAATTCGACAGCGTTTCTGTGCCAGTGTCGCAATGTAAACAGCCAAAATGGCAAGCGGTTTGATCGGCACCAATTTCACCACCACATTGACAAATGTAAGGAGGATTGCAAATAGAATAGACTATATACCCAAGCACCGGGAGAACTACCACCAGAAACTTTGGTGGAAAGAACTAAAGATTTTAATTTTAATGTTTTTTTTTAAATAAACATTTAATGTGTATTCAGAGCTATCAAAATAATATAAAAAGTATAATAAGTTAAAAAATGTATATTTAAAAGAATTGGAATTCAAATGAAAGTTGTACAAAAGTATCTACAATAATGGAACTTTAAATGTAAACGAGGAAACAACCATGATCTGTTTTGTGATCAGTTTGTAAATTATATTTCAAATGTGCTAAGATCATATGGTAGTGTTTTATTATATTGTTTTGAGTGTTTTCCGTATTATACTAAAATGTATTTAAAATTGAACCTACAACATCTTAGACCCTTATAAAAAAAAACGTTTAAATACACCTCCAGGAACTGCATATTTTATTACACAATATTGTAAAGTGTCAGCATTTTTGGCTTTCTTTTTCTTGTGTTCAAATATAAACTTTTTCGGCTAAACAAACTAAAGACATTTATTTATGAACTCATTTCATTTCGCGCACCCTTGGCCAGGCACATTTTGTTTACATTCGCCAGCGTCGCCAAGTTGAGAAATATATATATATATATTGTATATGTACCATAGGATTGCGCCCGAGTGCTTCCATATAGAAAGCATTTCGTTGATTCTAAATGTCAAGTGTATGACGTAAACAATGTTTCCGCCAAATATAGTTATCGTATTGATTTATGCTAAATTTAGTTAGCTAATTGCCAGCCAACGGAGCCTAATTGTTTCCCATTCCATTATATTGCATATTGCAGGGGATGTCGGGGTGTGATCAAAGCACTGTCGAATCATTGGCCGACGATCCAACAGATTCACCATTCGATGCCGATGATTGTCTCAAGGTGCGCAAGTACTGGTGCTTTCTGCTGTCCAGCATCTTTACATTCCTTGCTGGCCTGCTCGTGGTGCTACTATGGCGAGCCTTCGCGTTCGTCTGCTGCCGCAAGGAGCCGGACCTGGGGCCCAACGACCCCAAGCAGAAGGAGCAGAAGGCCTCCCGCAACAAACAGGAGTTCGAGGGCACCTTTATGACAGAAGCAAAAGACTGGGCTGGAGAGCTTATCTCGGGTCAAACAACAACTGGTCGAATTTTGGTGAGTACTTCTAGGGCCGGCCAACGGCCATCGGCCAACGGCCATTTATCATTTATGAATTTCTTTTGTTTGGGTCGGAAAATCGTTTTCTTCGACCGTCCATATGGTCATATTGATGCACTGGAAATAAAAGTATTATTTAATGTTATGTTAAAAATCGGAATCGGAAAAAAAGGAGACTAACTTATCTGGGCCGAATCAAGTTTGTTCATATTAAATTATTATTTTTCGCATTACAAACACAGTTTTTAAAAGAAATTGAAGTGCTTCTTAAAAAGAAATACTAAAAAATACTAAATATGTTTTTTAGTATTTTAAAAATCGAAATAAGAAAGGAGACTACCTTACATGGGCCGAATTAATTTGGTTCATATAAAATTATTATTTTTCGCATTACAAACACAGTTTTTAAAAGAAATTTAATTTCTCAATAGAAGTGTTTCTTATAAAGAAATACTAAATATTTTTTTTTAGTATTTCGTTTTGTTGAAATTGGGAAATTGGGGAAAAATAAGTTAACTAAATTACACCTGCTATTCCTTTGGTTACAGATCCACTTATATAGTATTCCTTTTGCACCAGTCTAAGTAGACAAGACCATCTCTTCTTCAATTAAATACTCATTTCTTCGAGTGCCATTTCTTGGCCTGCCAAACCCACTGAATTATTCAGAGATCAACTGGATATATGGTTTCCCATAGCAAAACAACGTTGACGTGTCCTTGCCCATGGACATCCATGCAGCTGGCGAAAGTGCCATCGTCTTGCATTTGAAATAGTTTGGAGCCACATTCGCCCCCTTTGACTGCCATTTGCCATTGGCTGCCATTTGCGTGTATAATTTGCTTGCAAATGCCGAATTCGGGGGAACCATTTCGTGTCAACAGCGGAAGCAGCCAAGTAAATGTGCCATTTCCATGTACAATAAATACATGAGCACAAATTGACCTGGTGGTGGGAGGATTTTGGGGGTCTTTTCAATTACAGCCTGCCTGCGTAGGAATTAACTTCAATGGTTCCGTGGTTCCCCCCTCCCTTTCTCTTCCCTCGCCCCGAACGATTGAAATCGGTTGTTTGTCCAAATATTACGCATACGTCATGGCTCACCGCCCATCCATTAACCTGCCTTAGTTAACTACTCAAGCAGACTCAGGGGCTATTTAGTGGGTCTTATTGGGCATTGTGGTAAGTGCTCTCGATAAGCATTTCTTGATTTGAAGTTGCCGCAGTTTGGGTGCGAGTTTATCGGCTGAATATTTGCGTTTGTCTGGGAGAGTTCTTAGGAGATATTTCGATATTAATTTCATGAAAAACCTCCTTGAATATATTGGGTAAACTTCCATAATAATTTTGTGTCAAATGACGTGAATATTAAACATGTTTGTTAGCAGTTTTTATAAATAAATAGATTCTATTGCATGTTAAACTACAAATGGAAATGGATATTATTATGTAAACATTGTTTTGCTTATTCTATAGTCCTTCTTATAAGCAATAATCTTCTTAAACTATCATTTGTATTTGCATTTAAACCTTATTATACAAGTTATGTTATATACATCTATTTTATAATAACAGCTACCCCCAAAAACCTCTGTACATCTCTTACGACTTCTTACATTTTATTCCGGAAGCATGAACACATTTCCTATTTGTGGTATTATCTTGGTGACAAGTAAAGTTTGATTGCCTGTTTGTAAGCCTTGGCGCGAATGGCAATCTTCGGCAGTCAAGGACACCGCCTGTCCCGCATAGTGACAAGCTCTGGCCGATTGCAAGGGGTCAAATGTGGAGCTTCCATCCTTGGACCACGCTCTATCCCCTCAATTCAGTTCAATGCTGCCCCCTTTGTTGGCTGGCACACAATTGCACAGCGGTGGGGAACGACTATTACCATGTAGCCTGTACCATCGTGCTCAAATGTAGAACCCACCGCCCTCCGCTTTTCCCGTTTTCCCATTTTCCGGACACCCGCTGAGCGGTTCGTTCCCCATGTGTCTGGCACATTTATCGATAGTTTCGCCGTCTTCCTCCGACGGAGGGTCTTTCAGCTAATAACGGGAAACGTGCCCCGAGAAATGATGTATGTATGCATATGCTTTGTGGAGCGCGGGTGCCCAAGGAACCACAACAAATAACACTAAATAATATGGCAAATGCCAGGATAGAAGGCGCTTAAAAGGGAAATGCTACCAGTAGGAAAATCGATGAAACAGCGCGCACATTTCCACTTTCACCCCGGTTTGGAGTGGGCTGGAGTGGGTGGCAGATTGTGAATGTTTATTGCCAGGCCTAGTGGCCCCGCACATTTGTAGTTGTGTGCCAGGCTTTGGCAGCCAATTGGCTTCGCTGTTTGGCAGACAGCGTCGAATTTCCTTTCCCATTGTACTAGACTGCAGCTGTTTTCGGAAAAGTCCTTTCGTCCATTCGTGTGGCGCCCTTTTTTGGCTTTTCCGTGTGCCGTTTTGTTGTTTATCCTCGTTGTTGGGCGTTGTTATTGTGGCTGGCAAAATGAATGGCTTGCCATTTAGATATTACACAATTCGTGCCTGCTGTTTCTCCCTTCTTCTTTTTTTTTCTCGTTTTTCTTTTCACTTTCTCCGAAATGTTCCAGTTTGTTATATGATTTTTTCGCTCCGATTTTATTGAACTATCCGTTCAACTCTAATCGGATTGAAGCCCTGCTGCAGGCGCTAATTGGCTTTGGAATTCGCGTTGCGACTTCAACGCGGAAGTCGGCTGCAAGAGCTTAAATCCCTGCATTTACCTCCCCAACACCCACATCCGATTGCACTCGGTCACGCCATAGATGTGAGTTCTGGAAAAGCTAAAAAATAAATAAATAAACCAGCAGGGAAAATATGACATTTTAGAGTGCTAAACGCAAACACAAATGGTAAACATTTTAATCTGATTTGTATAGCCCAATTATAAACCAAAAGTTATACAGGAACAAGAGGTTTTTTCATTAACTAAATGTAAAATGTCAAAGAATATGTAAGAAACACAATAAATCCAAAGTTACACAACAATTGAAGCAACAAAAATATCTCAACATGAATTTAGAACCGAATAGCCCATCTGTCATCAGTGGAGATTATTTTTCTCCGTGCAGTTGAGGCCATTAAACTGCCGCCAGTGGGTTGGCTCTCAAATTGATTGCTGTATTCGCAGCATTATGGCCAGAACAAATCGCATCGGAGCTGTTTGCAGAGGGGCACAAATCGAGCAAATCGAATTGAAAATGTTATGAGTGGGACACGTGTTTTCCCGCTTCGTGACCCAGATTCCAAGTTCGCGCTGATGCAATTTGATGGCGGCCAGGGCTTAAGTGCTTTTCTCTTTTGCTAGGGGAACTCGGAACTCAGCTGCTCTGAGTGATTGACCCAGTTTTCACGCTTCTCGGCCATCGTGAATAACAAGTTCATCGGGTCGGGTTGGTGGTGGTGTCTTTAAAAAAGTGAAGACGTCAGAGGAGAAGTTGTCACCATATTGGAAACTGCATTTATTACCTCGCATTCGTGACGTCAGATGTCCATGGGGGTGTGGGCTTTCATTAGGTTTTCGTTTCGGCTTCTTGGGGATCAAGACGGCTAATGAAAATGTCAGTCCGACTGACACCACATGACGTATACGCAATCCCAGAGACGTAGCATAAACTCTTCGCCACTTTTCTTGGAAATTCTTGTCTGGTTTCTGATATTGGCAAAGTTTGTGCTGTGTGCTGCCAAAAACTTTATTGCGCAACTAACAACTTTCTAAGGAGACTGCTGACTGCTTGTGAGCTTGTGCTCTTGGTGTGTGTGTAATTTGCATGCCAAGAAAAAGCCGCAGAGCAAGAATAATGAGTAATCAGCCCGGGCCAAGACATTTCAATTTATGACCCTAAGTAAATAGCTTGCGTGCCATTCCGTGCCAAATTTAGTTTTTCGTTCTCTTCTGGGGGGCTCTTCGCTTTCGATTATCCACGTAATTGCGAAACGATAGTACCAACAATTACAATTAGATTGGCATTAAGTACGGAAACAGAACCAGAACTGAATATAATATATGTAAAGTGCGGCCGGCTGAAGTTGAACTACCTCGAATGGCCCCTATAAAAATGGTTGTTGGCAGGCAGCCCTGACATTTAACCGAATCCTCCACCATCCTCCTCGGATGCACTTCCTCCGAAATTACCTTGTAAAACTTTCATGACTGCCGCAGATTTATCAACGGGGTGCCCCGGCTAATTGCCCCAGCAGCCGTGCATTTTCAGGCCGGACGTCCTCGTTTTTCGCCATGAATCAAATGAGCCGTGAGAAACGGAGTTCGTGGCCTGTGCCAAAGTGTGCAATTAAAAATTCACATTACTGTGGTTACCCCCCTTTCCATATCCTCCTTTGAGAAAGGACCATTTCCGATTATACTTTTCCTTCGGCCTGCCATTTTCCTTTCGCTTTTCCAATTTCCTTTATTTGGGGAGTGGGGGCTTCGCAAGTTCAATGGAGCGTTCGAATGCGGTTGTCATCTGACAAGGCCGTGATTTATGAAACAGAAATGTAGCAGCTGTTCATATTTGGGAGGCTGTTGTGAGTGGGTTTATTCTGTAACAGCCAATGAATTTATGAGTTATGAAATGAACTTCATGTCCTCTTAGGCAAAATAACTTATGCAAGGCATGATGTTAAATGAGTTCTTTGTTCTGAAAAATAGTACAAATTGTTTAAAGAGGCATTTATGAATTTACAAAATTAAATTCAAGGAGCTATTATGGATAACATTTATTTTACTAATGTTTTTCCCCCTTCTCCTTCCAGGTCGTACTCGTATTTATACTCAGCATTGCATCCCTCATCATATACTTTGTTGATGCATCTAGCGAAGAAGTCGAAAGATGCCAAAAGTGGAGTAACAACATTACTCAACAGATCGATCTCGCATTCAATATATTTTTTATGGTTTACTTTTTTATACGAGTAAGTTGCCGACGGCCAAACAGACAGACAGACACAGACACTGACATACTAACCACACCAGCGCACACACTGAGTTGATTTAACAATTATTTGAATCAATTGGTTGGAGCGATGATGATTTGATCTTTTGGTTTATGCGATAAATTCTTAAACATTCTTTTGTTCTTTTGTTCTTTCAATCTGACAATCTCCTTACAGTTCATAGCGGCGTCCGATAAGCTTTGGTTTATGTTAGAAATGTACAGTTTTGTAGATTATTTTACAATACCCCCGTCCTTCGTATCAATATATTTAGATCGAACATGGATCGGTAAGCGAAACAAACCCTATTAAATTATCCTATCATAAAATATCCTATCAGAAATTCCAAAAATGTTATATGCATACAAATCGGTGCTGATCAAGATTGATATATCCCTATATCACACACACACACACACACATAGTCTCAATAATATACAGAATACAGTAACAGCCACACATGAAGACCTACAAAGTGTCCTGATCGATTTGTATGCATGCAATGTGCCTTACTCTACATGAAACATCCGCCTGTAAGAGCAGTTGTGAATATACCTTGTGTATTATCGTGAACAGGTCTTCGATTTCTTCGAGCGCTACGTCTCATGACTGTTCCAGATATTTTACAATATTTAAACGTACTAAAAACATCGAGCTCCATACGCTTGGCTCAACTAGTATCAATTTTTATATCCGTGTGGTTAACAGCAGCGGGCATTATACATCTGGTATGTAGAAACACACACGCACACTCACACTTAAACACTCGACACACATACAAGCACATAGGGATCGGTTGTGTCCGTGTGTGTGACACTCTGTGGAGGGTTTGCAATGTGTGCAAGCAGCCAGTACGAATATCACGTATACGCCGCGTTGCAGCCTGCTACAGAGCCCAAAACCGGGCACTTTCGATACCCCACACCCAATATGTACTATATCTGTACCGATGTGTTTATGGAGTGTCCCATCGAATGGACTTTTGATGACCTGATCCACTGATGCGGCTGATAATTGCATTTGCATTTACTTAAAATTTAGCTGGAGAACTCTGGCGATCCGCTGGATTTTAATAATGCTCATCGTTTATCGTATTGGACCTGTGTCTATTTCCTAATTGTGACCATGTCAACGGTAGGATATGGTGACGTTTACTGTGAGACTGTCCTGGGAAGAACATTTCTCGTGTTCTTTCTGCTCGTCGGCTTGGTAAGTTCGCAAAGCAAAATGCACAAGTGCAAAAAATAAAAGAAAAACACAATTTAATAAGATAAAAAGAGAAACAAACTACCCGTCTGAACACACACAGCAGACATACTGATAAGTCTAAGCCTTCTTTTAGTTCTAACCGAGTACGTATGTATACGATATATTATCCAGATGTAGCCAATGTTTCTCTCTCCTATCTCTGTCCGCCTCGATGCCCATTGAGTTTAGGCCCGACCATTGCGGGGTTGGAAGTGCTGAAGTGTGTGAATGATTTAAGTTTTGGTTGCCGCCTAATCTACTACTTAATAGTACAGTTGTGCTCAGAAACCATAGTTGAGTAGCCAAAGCAAGACCAGTATCAGTATCAGTACCAGTACTAGTCAGAGTGTAGCACTCTCGAAACTCTATACTCTATAATCGATACTGAATTCGAAATCTCTTAGCCGTAACCATAGAGTAACCATGCGTTGACCCCGTTGCCCTTTGACCTCTCTCTTACGTAACTATAGACTTAATACTCAATACATTTGTTAATTGCATTTCTACTATGTACATGCCACGTTATGTAAATACATAGAACGACTTAATACCGCTGCACAAGTTTTGAATTATGGAACTTTATTTGAGGCCTTGTGGCTGAGTTTCGTATTTGCGTTTATCCTCCCAAAGTTTCGTTAGCTTAACTCATCACCCGAGCTTAACGCGTTTTCTTTTTCCGACCTCTAACACAAACACTCTCACACACGCCCGGATATATCTACTCAATGTATCCATCCGATATCCACAAGATGTCGTATATACAGCTGGGGGCACTCGATTCATACGTTCACGCAGCCCCATTCGATACTTTTTTCCCATAATCGATACTTATGCATGCAGTTACCTTATCACTTTTGAGTTGAAACTTTCGATATGGTTTGGTTTTTGTAATGGAAGATTTGTAGACACCAAATACACCAGAAATACCCACCACACACAGCCAAAAGTCAGGACTTTTCTAGGGATCTGTCGGTTAGGGCACAAGCTTTACGAATACATCCATGTTATATCCAAAAGTTAATGTTCTTGCATGCTTTAATGCTGGCTGCCGCATATTTGTGTAACCAATGGACCAGACCAATGATCCAGAGCAAACCGAACCCAAATCGCTTTTAGGTCTAGATATCCTTTGGGTGTGAATGTCCTGGCCTGACTTCGAACCCATCAAAACAGCCTTCTGCGTTTCCGATTTTTCTTTTATGCCCGAGTGCAAGTAATCGAAATATGATGATAACAACTACGTAGACTAAGCTTAAGACACAATCACTTAATATCTCCTAACCAGTATATATATTTTTGCTGAATTGATTTTTGTTAATTTCGTGTACAATGGAATATTTTAGGCAATGTTTGCCAGCAGTATACCGGAGATAATTGAACTCGTCGGTAGTGGCAATAAGTATGGCGGTGAACTGAAAAGAGAACACGGAAAGAGGTAGTCTATAAAAACCATAATAAACCCAAAAAAAAAAAACATTATAAACGCATTCGATGTGAAAAACACAAAGCTACATTCTAAAAATAAACCACTTAAAATTATAAATCGAAATAAACTTAAAAGTATAACATGAAAATATTTATAAAACTAATCAGCATATATAAATGCATTAAGTGAGGAGTTAAGATTTGTTGAGGACTATTATCTTGAAGAATTTGCAACACAGTTCTATAAAATAAAATCCCTAGAGCTAGGTTCGGTTGAAGTACAAAAGAAAACTTTTGTAAAGAACACACATTTTAGTATTTTGAACCCATCTAGGGTAAAGTTAAACTCCAATTAGAAAAATCACAAATTCTTAATATTGATTGAAGTCGATAAATTAATTAGTCTGTTACCCTTTCACTTTGTTTCCCTAATTTCATTGTATCTCTATGATCGCATATACAGTTGACTTACCCGCATCAAAAAGTAGTTCAGCCGACTCTTAAGTCGTCCGTTTTTAACTATTTTGTTCCTTGATAAATAAGTATATCGAAACCCGAAACAGATATATATATATATGACTTTTGTTAAATCATCAAACAAGTAATAAAAGTAAAGTACAATTTAATCATTACTTTTCTACTTGGTTTTTGTGTTTATTTATTCTACTTTAAACCATTTTTGTTGCCTCGCAGTCAGAGACAATTTAGCAGATTCGAACACACATTGATCTATTTGTACAAGTCATTAAACATTTTAATGTTCCATTTACCTAGGTTTTGTTTTCTAGTTTTATTTGTTTACTTTCCTTGGTTCTTGCGTTTTCCTTGATTTTGTTCGTTTTGTTAAACATTTTTATTGAACTCTTTGGCAATGTCTATCAAATAAATCACTTTGTAGGCAAGCGTGAGTTAATTTTGACCCATTTTTCTTTTGAATTTTGTCTCCAGAATAAACATTTTTATTCAAGATATTAACTATCGTTTTACACTTATACTTTGCCATGCTTTAAACGTTTCGAATTAACACCAGAGTTATGATACAAGATATGCGTTTATCAATTTGCAATAGTTCAAGGTTCATATATATTTATTTCGATATCCTAAAGCATTTGTGCAAACTATTTAGGCGCATTGTTGTACCACATCCCACACAGATTTATAGAGCCCCCACTTATGAACATTTACAACACATGTCCCTAAAATAGCATCGGTCACGCATTGATAAAAATTAATTAAATTATCCAAAGTCATGACACGTAATACAATTCGTATATTTTTGAAGAGAGCAAACTCCAGCCACATATTTTGCAATATGTATTTTTCAATTCATATTTCCTTTTTATTCCTATTAAATATATAACTACATTTGTCAGTCTCGCTGGTCCATTTATATATATAGTGAAGTTCACCCCAAAGGCATTTCCCAATTTCGATCCTGATAATGGGAGTGCCTTAGCAATTCGGTGGACCGAAGTTTTGCTTTTTCATCACCTTACTAACTTATTGAATCCAAAGATTCGGAGGCGTAACTACCCCTAACTACTCATAGTAAAACGTAACTAGGATTGTACAAAGTACGGTATTTCAATAGCGTAATAACTAGCGCACTACCAATAAGATTTCCAAATGAACTCAAGAGGGATCTTGCTCTCCACGAACATCTTGACTCCTAAACTTGTCTCTGTCTAGGCCCCAGCACTATCGTGTATTGTAAACTACAAATGTAAATTATTAGATGTATCCAAGTAAGAGTACAGTAAATAGATGCCGTTGACGACAAGCGAACGAGAAATCGTGGCGATATATCGTGTAATGTAATGTACAATTAGCCTAAAAGTATCTGTATCTGTTGGAGTGAGTGCCGGATTGAGTGCGTGAATCGGTGTACATACATGAGTGAATGCGTTGTGAGTGCCTGGAGTGAGTATGGATATGGATATGAATATAAGTATGAGTCAATTGCGGGTCAAGCGGTTCCCATTCTGCACTGTTCTTCGTCGTCAGCGTCAACGTCGTCGTTGATATGTTCCCAAACAATTGTACGCATAATAATTTTGTCCATTTCTTTTTTGAAACCACACACACTAACACACACCAAAAATTTGTTAGCCCAACAGAACAGAACCAACAAAATAAAAACCAACCGATAAATGAAATACAGCAATACTGAAAAACTGAACTGAATCCTCTTTTGGCACCTCTCAATCAATCTAAATGTGTATGTGTGTTGTTGAATTTAGGCCGTTTTCGCTAGTTGGATACCAGAAATCACTGAACTGGCCGCCCAAAGAAGCAAATATGGTGGAACATATAGCAAGGATCCTAGAAAAAGGTACACGAACACGTTGCTGGCTGTACCGCTAAGAGAAAATACCAAAACTATACAACACGAAAATAATAAGATAAACAAGAAATGATTATAAAAGCAAACAAATACCAAAAACACCGCAGCAATCGAAGAGTCTTGACTTCTATTTGTATTTCAAAATTCTTTATCTAACTTCAGTCAATGAACCAACAGCTTTTTTTTTTTATTATTTTCTATTGTTTTGTTACTTTTCACATTATTCTTGAGCATTTTTTCGACGTCACCTGGAATTGCATAAAAATACCAAACTCTGACGGGCAACAGATGAGCAAAAAGAGAACTGTTTGCCAGGGTTTGCGACCAAATTAAATAATGTATATATCTTGATTTGTTATTTTCATAAAGCTAAACCAAAGAAATACAAATTAAATGAAAAAAAAAAAAAAATTAGGACTTGAAAGGCATTGGTTTCTTGGCGGCATGTGTCTGTATTTAGTTTACCAACAAAAAAAAAAGAAAACACATTCGAAGAATAATGGCAAAAATTACACTAAGTCAAGGGAGTAACGGTGTTCCCTCTATAAGATATAATTTATGTAATTGACTTGTCAAATCCTTCTGTAATTCTCGTTGTCGTTTACACACATTATACTTATTGTTTAAAACTATGGCTTCATTTTTGCGTGCGTTTCATTAGGCTTATTGTTAGTTAGAGAGATCATTTGCTAAAGATCATAAACGGCTTAAAACATCAAAGAATTTTCGCCCAAATCCATTGAATCGGGGTTTGGAAAAGATGGTTTTCTTTTTGGTGCCTGTGGGCATGCAACACTTTTTGTCGTCTAAATTTCGAAATCTGTGGGCCGTTTTCCATCGTTTTTTCTCACTAATCCTTAATGTAAATTTTAAAAAAGTCTTTTTGCTATTTAATCAAAGCTATCTTGATGGGCTCCTGCATTTTTTGTGTTCGATTTGAAGCATGTACATTTCAAACTTTTGGTAGTCTACAAAACAAACAAACAAAAAACCTATTCATTCAATACTCAATTATCACAATACCATACATTTTGAAAAAACAATTTACAGAAGTATTTGAAAGTGTTCCCCAGGCGATTTTGAAGTCCGTCGAGTTAGAGTTGAAAAGGGCTAGACTCGCTGTATTTGAAATGTGTAATTATTGAGTTCGCCATTGGTTTCCGTATAGTTTTTCCTTGAATTTTGATTATTACCGTACATATAGACCAGAGCCACTATTGCGTGTTTTTATGCAACTTCAGCTGCGTCATTGTTTTTAAGTTCGAAGTGTTAAGCTCCAAAACTAGCGCTGAACCAATATTACATACATATGTAAGAATATAAACCAATTATTTTTACTGGCTTCTCCCTAAGTTATCGAAATGCATTTTTGTTAAACTGTTTAATTCGTTTGTGCGTTGGTTTCATTCTATTTCCTTTTTTCGGTTGAAATACACTTACACCCAGTTGCTGCTTTAGTTCCCGCATAGAGTTTTGATTTTCAGACATGATTTCCATATGTTTTCCACTTGTTCCTATATGCGATACATACATAAATAAAGTTGCAGTAGTTACAATTTTTGCAATTCCAATTTATCCAACATACTATATCGATTACTTGTAATTTATTTACCATACCAATACGAAACTAATTCCACACCTTACCTAATCAATCAATCTAATCATCTATATTTCAAAGTCGTTAATTTGCTTGCACCTACTTTGTATGCCGCAGCCACGCATAAAAATAAAACTAAAACTAAAAAACGAAACGAAACCAGTACGAAACCGGCGTCTTTTGGTCGCTGAAATATGTTTTTACGATGATCATCACTTAGATAAAAATTGATATTTGTATACTTGTAATCAGTAAAGAGTTGCAGTATCCTTTGATCGTATTCAGTATCAGCATCATGTCTCCACATTATCTGTAACTCTTTCCCGTACCGAACCGATTCCCACCCGATACGATATCCAACACTCACACACATATGTGCGGTTTAGTCTGTTAGAATCACCCGATTATAGTAGTCGTAGTTGAGTTTAGGAACTGAAACCCACCACAAAGATGAAGTTGAAAGTCAATGTGTGTGCGTGTGTACTTGGCACTGAGTTATAAATAGGCGTTATCTCTTCACCTAGTCTTTGAATATGTTTATTATATGTATATTCCGTAATCTAACCACAAAACACGTAACCCCAAGAAACCATTAGAGCCATAAGAAACTAGCTGCAAGCCGTCGAAGCGGCCTATCGATTTATGAAGATAATAAGATCAATTTGTTACATACCTTCTGTTTATTTGATCTCATTTACTGTGCTTTTGATTTTCCTTGTTTCCGGTCGAAGATACTTATAATAATTTCTAGTCTGGTCAAACGAAGCCACAACAACAGCTAGAACAACAAGAACCACCAAGGGCGGCGATACAGCAATCAGATATCCGAATCGATCCACTTGGCTGCCGTTATATCATGTACTTACTATATAGGGGTCCTTCTTCGAGTCTGTCGTCCCCATATAACCCCCTCATACTCTCTATTTCTCTCTACCCATCTGATCTGTGTGCCTCTCTGTCGATCCTTCGGGCCACTTTCTGGGTCTCTGTCTTGTGTCAAACGAAATTTGTGTAATGCTTTTTATTTAAGTTTAACAACAATCCAAAACGAATAGAACAAAAATACTTCACTGTCATCATTATCTTTCATACTGTAAACAGGCGATTTTTGCAAGTTGTATACCTGAGATTATAGACTTGATTGGAACAAGAGCCAAATATGGGGGCACATTAAAAAATGAAAAAGGGCGAAGGTGAGAAAAACCAAATTTTCTTAAAATCAATCAAAAACAATTAATCAACAAACTGATTAAACCAAAAATTAAATAAAAAACTACTACAACAACAACTACAATAAGACTACTACCACAAAAATAAAATACCAATCATAAATTTAAGCCAATAACAACCTAAAGTCACCCCCAAATTAAAAACTAACCAACAACGAGTATTTATGTTTCCAAAAGTAAACACCAAATCAAAATGAAATTTCTGCCGAAAAGCAGTCGAATAAACAAAATGAAATGATATCAATTGAGACTATTTACTTTTAGTTTGCGCTTCATTCATGCCAAACGTTTTGCGAGTGTGGAAAAGTAGCTGAAATTTGATTTTGATTCAACAAAATAAGAAACCGAAAACAAATCCCAATATATACACACTAGACTAACACAAGTCATCCACACAAAGCCACCACAAACATGGCCAATCCAATTCAACAAACCAACCAACCAACCAAGCCACCAATCACTATAATCATCATCAGCAACTCAAGCGAACATACAATATATTACTCATACGCCCGGTAAGACCGCTTGGCAAGCTCGGGACGACACATAAACAACAGTGACAACACAGCACATTTGTACATTCCAACTATCCAGGACATCAATCAAAATCAGCCAATCAATCAATCAATCACCCAGCCCAAATTCAAAACATTTAATCGATCAAACACTCACCGTCACAAGAACAACGACAACAACAAGAAACAGCCACAGGAAAAATACACCCACACAACAATTGAAAAAAGGAAAAATCAACAAGAAAATTTTTAACTAAAATACCCATATTGCTTATATGAAAAAAGAACAACAAGTATATGTTTTAGTTCTCGAATAACTCATTTTGCGTTGGTTGTACTTCAGTTGATTTCCTTATCGTTTTCGATCTAAACGTGTCTACGTAGTTCAGTACGTAGTATGTACCCAAAAACATAACTGAGGACGTCACCCCCTTGGAAATGGGGCGCTGTTTAGGGTTATGTTATATATATATATAGTTTCATTACGTTTACTTACGTTTCGCCCATCGTTTTGCGTTTTGATTTGCCAGTTTTGATTTTTGTGTTCTTTGAATTGGCATTTTGCAGATATCGTATTTGAGAATCGTACCACATACAATCAATTGTTTCGTACTTAAAATACTGTTCTGAGTGTATCTACTATATCATGTGCGTACTCTTAACTACCAAATGCTATCTTGTTGTGAGTTTCCATACTACATCCTGAATTTGAACGCCAAATTATCAACTTACTCTTCTGCTACTTTCTACTCTCTATATCGTACTCGTACATCCTGATCTTGAACCTAAATTCTTTTAGCTCCTATATTTTCGTTTGATTTGCACGTTCTTCTTCAGTTCCGAAAACGCGGCTTAATCGTGTTCTATTTTTGGGTATATACTGTATTATTTCCCTTTGGTTCACCTAGAAACGAATTGGATACATACGTGTAATTTGCAGGTCGACCAAGCGAGTGTGAAGTCAGAGCTGATGATTGGCATTAATCGAAATTCAATAAGCGTATATTCTTAAGTTTGTCTCTTTTCTGTATGCCATATCATCCTAGCCTCGTTTTGCATTTGTATTAGCCCTTGAAGTGAATCAGTGATTGGTGTTTATTATTGTGTTACATTATCGTAATTGTCTATATAGTCCTTGCTATCGAAGTCGTAAAACTCGTATATATATATCTATATACATAAATAAATATACATGCGTATATGTATATCCATTTAAACGATTTAACATTGAACGATAATAATGCATACTAAATACAATAATAATAATAATAATATTGATTCGATTGTATAAGTAAATGTTAGAATCCATATAATTCAAAATGTACACACACACATGCATAGAGTCGAACTCTCTATAGACTTTTTCTCCCCAAGTACAGACAGCAATTTGTAAATACCAAGCAATTTCCACGGAAGACTTCAATTTGCTCAATATTTTTGTCTAGAAATGTACAATATTAGAACACACAGCTTAAGAACTGGCTTTGACATCTTGACAAAAACCAACAGGCAGCTGTCATCTGAGAAACGGAATCATCTATGTGTGTGTAAAGCGAATCAACTTAACCTATCAATCAATAAAACCCATATATCTTCCCCACATATTTTATTCTTATTCTCTGTCTCTCTATATATATCTTTCTCTCTTCAAACCTTCAATCAGTTATCCGTTGTAGTTCTTGGACAATCTTTATATACCATATGCTATATGCGATACATCTGTAAACATTTACACACATCTACTCTTTTTCGTTATGATTTCGATATTTTCCTCTTTGCAAACTTCTGTTTCAACGAACATTCGAATACAACGGTATGATCAACCAATAAAGAGATAAATAACCATAATCTACACACACAGACCCATAGAGTATACGATTCGAATCGGATGAAACTGTAACTCCACTCCACTCAGTGTTGTAAACTCGTAAACTCAGTGTTGTGTATGGATGCGCTCGGCGATTTCATATGATTTCCTTTGCCCACCTTGTTCGGATCAGGATCAAATCAAAATCAGGATCAGGTAGGAGGTCTAGGATGAGCAGACCTGCATCGTTGTATGAACACGCGGCCCCTGTTAGCAAACCACACTCTGTTGTCTAGCGAAGGGACCTTGACCTCCGATCAGGACCGTATCAATTGCTCGTTTAAGAGTTCTGAGTGTACCATCCGTAACTGAACCCGATTCCACCATCGTATCCGTATCCGAGCCCTTCCAAATCTCTACATACACACATCTCCTGTCTCTCTGTAACTCTGTCTCTCTCTTTCAAGATCTCTCCTATCCACAGTTTTTGATTTCCTCGAAACCCACTCACATTCATTGCACATTTCTGAGCGATAGACTTGTCGCATTGAATTCTATTTATGTTTTCTCATTCTGAGCAGCAATTCTATATGAAAAACCAAAAACAATAAAAATGCGTGGCCAGGCATCAAATGTTAAACCTTCTCACTCTATATTTATATCATTTCAAGAAAAAAAAAAAAACAAAATATCAACTTAATTCCAAATGTCACCATTCGTTTCTTTAGCTGCAGCAATGAAAAGAAAACAAAACAGCAACACAAGAACTAATCGAATGTAGTGCATTTATTTCGTTTGTTTGTTAAATGCAAATTGAAGTTCTTCTTTCTTTTTAGCGACCTAGTCGAGCACAATTTTAAATGCCACCGTAGAGGTAAAAAGAGTTGCCACTTGTATAGCCTTGCATCCGGGTTTGATCTACAAGAAACATTAAACAGATCACAGTCATGACATTGATCATTAAATTGTTTTGGAATTTTTCTAGAAGACGAGACGAATTTTTAATCGTTATTGTGCCGTTGGATAAACTACTGACTTTATGTGAAATATTTATACAGACAAAAGACCCACTCTATTAATTTAAATATGGATTTTTTCTGAAGGACTTCGGTCTTTCTGGACGATTGATTTTATACGTTGACTTTCTTCTTGACTTTGTAGACACTTAGGTGTATAGTATTCGTGGACTATGTGATTTAGTTCCGTGATCCTCAACGCACACTCACAATCTCACAACATCACAACCTCATAAACATCCAACACTCGAAAAAAAAACGTAGAAGTATGCATGTGTAGTGGCACTGACACTCACTTTTTATTAGGTATGGGAAGAATGCCTGCCCGGTTTGCCTGACTGCCTGATTGCATGACTGTGACTACAGCAAATACCCAAACCAATAATCTATTGTATACCTAGCACCTGTAGAAGTAAATATACTTGGAATGAGAGTAGTGTATTATACAATGTGTATATAGAAAAAAAAATGCGTTGGCCAGTTGCTGACTACTTTTGATGCTTTACTTGATGCATGTAAGTTGATTACTACCGAAATGGTGTGCGTAGCTAAGCCTTTACCTAGAACAATATTGATTTCCAATAATCGTTTATATACTTATCATTTCGATTGGCGAACTGCAGTCGCAGAGTGCCGAAAATGCGGCGACAAGAACCTCATTTTGTGTCTTATGATTTATTGCCATTGATTGATTTGTGTACAAGCCCCTGGGGTAGCAGACTAAATTCATGCATTTTGCATTTATCATTTCAGTTTTTTAGTTCCTATTATGAGTTCGTGTATTTTGTATAATTTTGATAAATGTTTGTTTTCTAAGAAAATGCAAAGTAATTATACTTTACCACCAAATAATACTGACAAGCCATAAAGATAACCATAACAAGGCAACGACAAGCAGTTGATAAATAATACAAGCCGATCAAAGCATAAATCAATATAAAGAAATATACAGAAATACAAAACAATGAATATACTCGAATCTATAACCTCACCGAAGAACATGCACTCATTCGAACACATTCAAAGCACTCAAACTCACACACAAAGACACTGACAGTATATGTACTATATATTATAGACTTGGCTTCATGGCAGATCAAAGGAATGTGATTAAATCTGAGATCAATAATTCGGCCTAAGATTTAATGACTTGAACTAAATTCAATATTCGTTCTTTCCGCTTTAATCGCACACTAATACTGAAACACTGCAACACGCACACACTTCATTCAACACATTTACATACGTCACACATGTACAGAGCTTCAGTGCATTCCACACTAGCTTTTAAGTGAAATTGTTGCATTAATCGTTTCAATCGATGCCAATTCGAGGAACTAATCTATTTTTCTTTCCCCCACCCCCACCCACAAGACATATTGTGGTATGCGGTCATATAACATACGAGTCCGTGTCGCATTTCCTGAAGGACTTTCTCCACGAAGATCGGGAGGATGTCGATGTCGAAGTGGTCTTTCTCCATCGGTAAGTCCATCCAGAATCCAATTAGCCTCTAAGCAGAAGAATAACTTGTTTACAATCGTATTGCTAATTTGTTGTGTCGTTGTTTATTTGACTTATTATTTGATAAATGTGTTTTCAATTGAGTTTATAATAAATAAAATCAGCAGAAACAGATATAATTAGAGCAGTACTTAAGCAGTTAAAAAGATGAAGAGTTTAGAGGTCAGCGGCGGCCCTGTAAAGTAGGCAATGGTATTTGCACTTAAAAAGTTGTCATTTTAATCTTTAAAAATGAATACCCCTTGAGTATAAAAAAATAGCTGCTGCTGACCGCTATCTCCATAGTTTGAAGTCCAATTCCCAGTCAGTTAAGTTAGATCAAGGCACTATTTTAAGTATTTGCATTAATCTAGCGACTTGCAATCACACAGTCAGTGAAAATGTTGTGTTCTATGATTTCGAAATACCTTTTTCGTTCACTTTGTAACTATTAATGCCTAAACTCAACTATATATATGCCATATCATGTAATGTAATATAAACCAAATAGCAAAGAGCCTGACCTGGAGCTAGAGGGACTGCTGAAGCGTCACTATACCACAGTGGCCTTTTTTCAGGGCACTATGATGAACGCAGTCGACCTGGAGCGAGTCAAGGTACACAAACACACACCAAGACATATCCACGCCCACACCCACACCCAAAGCCACAACCACAGACACAGTCACAGATACAGACACACACGAACACCTACAGACACAGAGACACACATGGAAACCAGTAAAGACACGCAGAAATAACGATAAACGATTTACTCGAGTCCCTTATATCAGGTGTCCCAGCCAAAGAAAAAACGTTTGAAAAAATCAACAACATAAAAAACAACTGCGAATCTTACATGCAAATCATACTTATACCCTGTGAATGTTTTTGTGCCCGTGGCCAAAAAACACGCCCACAACTTAGTTGTTCAACAGCTAGGATGCAACTTCACTCTGTTTGCCCTCCGATTCGGAAAACAAAAGTTTGAATACTTTTCGCTGATGACCTTTCACAGCAATCAAAACCAAGACACGCCCCTTCCTCGTTCTATTTATATACGCCATAAATCTATGCTCGCTCTCACTTTGAACTTGAACAATTCAATTAATTTTATTTTTATTGCAATTTTATAGCTTTATTATGGCAATATTATTAATGGTTTCCGGTTGCTGCTGATGAGGCTTTCGAGAGAAGCGTTTTCTTTAAATTTCCTCTCAGAGCTTCGTGATATATGATGTTAATATAATTTTAGATAGATTTTAGTTAAGAATCCCCTTCACTTTATCCTTTTGTCTTATCGTTTTCATCCTGGCTTAAAGTATTTTTACCCCGCTTAATGGAATGACATTCTTAGCTGAATTTTTTCATATTTCCTTTTTATCCAAAATCGAGCTAAAGCTTACAAATATTACACTTTTTATTATCGTTTATATTTTTAAAATCGTAGTAACCAAAAGTTTAATTCATATAATCCCTTTGTAATATATCCGTACCATTTTTATACTCCCATAGAACTTATTTAGTCTTGAGAGCTTAGATAAGTACTGTTAATTAGATATTTAAGAAGAGTTTTTGTCTAGAGCATAGACCTAATGTAAGTAAGGAGAATACAAAGTTTCGATTTTAGTTCAGTTTAGTTTTAATGAATCACGATTTTTGTTGCACCTTCGGCTTGGAGATTTTCTTTCAACAATTGTCTGCATTGTTTCTACTTTCTTCTTTTTCATTTGCATATTTGCGGACTCCGAAAATCGCACCACAATCATATATTTATCTGTATATTGTTTGTTGTGTTTCGAACACCAACCCACACACATGCAACGATATTCTTCTGTTTCTTTGAATACAATCCAATCTACGTAAACTCTGTGTACATTGGAATCATTGAAAACTCTAAAAACTTTGTATTATTTTCCCACAACCACCACGATAAATCAAAATGATAAAAAACAAACAATTTCAAACGAAAAATTATAAAGTAAACCACCCGATTTGGAACTTGAGGGTTTGTTCAAACGTCATTTTACCACCGTGGAGTTCTTCCAAGGAACCATTATGAATCCGATCGATCTGCAGAGGGTTAAGGTAAAACAAAAATGTATTTTCATTTTATCCGTTCTATATGTTTGTTTGTTCGTTTGCTTTCGTTCCGTTCATTTACCCTATTCCTTTCCGTGTCTATTTTCGTCTCGACCTGTGACCTTTGGTTTCATTATGTGTTAACCGAATCCCAGAATAAGCGTACTTCTACTTCTTACGTACTTATTTATGTAACGAACGCTCAATTGTAATTACAACCTGCCTATTTATAAATGTATGTACGTACTTACGTGTGTATGTGTAATGTCTGTGAAATATGCGATCATAATGCCTTTTCTGGACTTAGTTTAGTGTACAACACCATCATATTCATCGGATCCCAGCACTCGACTAACCATTCGAACATTAACAAAACTAAAGAGACTGTGCATCGCAAGCCAATACACGAAACAAACACTCGCAGTACACGGAACACCGTAAATTGATGTTGAAATTGTTGTGAAATAAAAACAAAATAAATTAATTTTAATTTATCTTTATTATAAGCCGCATTACCAACAACTATTAACGTATATGTAATTTCATATTAATGTATGTGCTAAGTATTTAATTGTAATTGTTAAGTTAATTGTTAACTGTATAGTATGGATTATAAAAGACACGAATCATTTTTTAAGGGAAATAAGGGGTTTAATGTTTTTGACCGAGAATAAGATTTATTGAATAGGTAAATCTATTTATTTAGACGTTAAGCTTGATCCCGTTTGTATAATTTTTTTAATCCAAAATTGTAATCAAGTCGAGTACAGAAATATTTGCTTAATAAATCCTAAGAGTCACATAAATATCTCCTCATTTTAAGAAAACTTCTTAAGTGTCAAAAGTAATTTAAAACAAATATTTTAATTTTCGGTAATGTTGATGGTTGTAAATATTAAAGGAAGTAATTGAAAACCACAAACTGGAAATTTTAAAAATATCTAGATTTATGAGACTCTTTAAACCTACATTCAATTGATTGGTAGGGAAATTCAACTAAATTCAAGATAAATGTGTACAAATACAATATAAGATGGCTTAATCAATATATATTGTATATATATCAGCTTAATCGATAACTCTTGAACGGGCGGTCTTGAGCAGCCTTCGCTTGGCCTTGTAAAGTGCGATGTTGCGATATAGATTATTACTTTTCACCGTATCTAAGCTTATCTTTTGCATGCGAGCAGACTGCATGTCTATAATCGGATACAGATGCTTGTACATAGATAGTGCTAATCTATTGTCTAATGCCCACTTAAGTTGCTCTTCAGTTGTATGGGGCTATGGTATTTGATTTCCGTACACCCGATCACCCCGATTCCTGTGTGTACTTGTTTTTTGTAATAAACCGCCCCACCCCAAAGCACCCGTTGCCACCCACAGCCATGCACCGAGCGTTCGCCTTATGATTTCTTAATGTGTCCTTAGTTTGGAGTTGAAACCGAAAGACTGTGTCCAGCAACCCACCCACCCAGCCACTGTACAACCGCTTACTATCTCCCCAACCGCCCCTCGTGGGCACTGCTAATGAATAATACTCGTACCTTAATGAACCCTACTACGTACGCAATGTATATGCAAGATAACAATATACGGTCTCGATCGCAGCCAGATCGAGCCAGAAAACAAACACTCACCTGTGACATTTTAAGTACTCATACTCGTACCATAGTTGTCCAGTCGATGTGCGTGTAAACCAAACCGCTTACTAATTGTTTATATTGTGGACAATGCTCTAAACGTGACACCTCTGCAATATTTATTCACAATAACAGTAACAATAACAATCACTGAACCATAACAAACTACTTTGAACAGTTCAACATAACAAAACTAACTCACATGAGACAAACATCAAATGCCCATAGACATAGTCTGACCATAAAAAGCTCACCGGCTGACCAACACAATCCAGTGCTAATCGTTTGCTCTCGATCTCGATCTTCCCTATCCCCCGAATCCTGAATATCCAGGTACATGAAGCCGACGCCTGCCTCGTGCTAGCTAACAAATATTGCCAAGATCCCGACGCAGAAGATGCTGCCAACATCATGAGAGTCATCTCGATCAAAAACTACAGCGACGACATTCGAGTCATCATCCAGCTGATGCAGTACCATAACAAGGTGAGTCATAGAAATCACTATGATTTTGATATTATTTATTAAGGTATCTAAAAGTATGCAACAATATATAGTGAACTAAGAAGTCCAAAGGTTTATTTTCGAAAGACGTCATTGTAATTGCCTAATTTTAGACACCTATAGAAGTGGGATCTGTATTAGCCCCTAGTCCTTTGAAAATGAATTCATATAAAATTTATTTAGTTTTTAAAGTAAGTTATCAAAAATGATTTCCTAAGATCATTTTAATGTTCATAGTTTTTTATTATTTATTTTTGAAATTACTCTTATTAACCCCATTTCAATCCCCAGGCGTACTTGCTGAACATACCATCGTGGGACTGGAAACAGGGCGACGATGTCATTTGCCTGGCCGAACTGAAGCTGGGCTTCATTGCGCAGAGTTGCTTGGCGCCCGGGTTCTCGACCATGATGGCCAACCTGTTCGCCATGAGATCGTTCAAGACGGTAAGTGGGGATGCAGTCCCAGAGATCAGGCCACTCACCAACGATATACCAGACACACTCACACTACTGGCGCCCAGTGAAAGCAGGCCGGAAGTTAGATATTTTCCAGATTTACAGATTACAGAACCGCTGACAATGTTCCGCCCATGGGGGCAAGCAATATGTGGGGTGTACCTCTAACCTACCGTATTTATCAATCCAAATGTCTCTAAATTACGTCTCTAACCCATAGTCGCCAGACATGCAGTCTTGGACAAATGATTACCTGCGCGGCACTGGCATGGAAATGTACACTGAAACATTGAGTCCCACATTTATTGGAATACCATTTGCTCAGGCCACTGAGTAAGTCACGCAGCTGGCAGTTTTCCAATTTTCCAACCATAAGCTATATCGTAATACTCGTACCAGAAAAAAAAACTTTAAAATACTATATCGTATCTACTACTCCCTACTCTATTCTACTTGTTAATCGTGCAGCGTTGAACGAAAAAAAAAAAAACAAAATATCGTACACCATGAACAACATATGATATATTCGGCCTACAAGCTGGAGCCCAATAGTGATTCGGGAATAAATAAATTTAGTAGAGAATCACAATTGGGTTTCCTGTGGGCCGAAAGAACACCTCACAACTCTCACATACACCACAAGTAAACACATTGTTATTTGTTTTCACTCAGTTCTGATCGTCGTTGTAAATCTCTCTTTTGTTGGTTGTTTTTAATTATTTTTTGATCGAATATCCGGCACGTTTACACCGATCTAAGTGTTGCAACGTGTAAATGTGCCTGCCAGTGAACTTAGCTTTTGATTTTCCAAACAAGAAACAGACACACACACACAAACACAAAAATACACCTGCCAAACAGTACACTGTGAAAATTAGTCGTTGTTTCAAGCAAATTCTTTGTGTAATTGAGTGTTCTAAGTGTTCAAAATGCCTTCAGTGTTTGCAAATACAAAATATGGTTTCTTATCCTTCATTTTCAAAAGCAAACTTCAAAACTGCCCAGTCGGTTTGACCGACTCTTTATTTGAGGACAAACAAACACCACACACACAAACAGACACACCCAATCGCTAATGTATGGTATCTGTGTGAGCGGATCGCTCCGAATATCTCTCTCTCTCTATCTAAATCTATCTATCTATCTATCTGTATCTCAGTAACAGTTCTAAGTTTGCAGCGTGCATTTTAGTTTGAGTTGGTTCTTTTCCGTTCCTGATGGTTTCAGTTCGACCTTTTGATTTCTGCTCATTTGACACACGTTCGGTTCGGTTGAGTCTTGATGCCACCCCAATGCTCGTGCCTTCTTCAATGCTGTAAAGTTCGCCAGTTCGCCAGAAAGTGTACAGACCGAATGCCAAAACAAAAAATGAACAATATCCAGAGATCGAAGCAGTATTTCTATGCCAAGCCCAAGCCAAAGCCAAAAGCCAATGCCAGAGTATGCAATGCCTGACCCAGAAACAAGCACAATCCAAAAAAAATGCAATACACACTCTTAGCACCGATACTCGCTGTTGAAATGTGTGCCGTAGACCCAGATGACCCAGAATCCAGTTACCAGAGCCCCAGCTATGAGATGTGTACGCGTAGGACCTGCCCCAAAAATTCTCTGCTAGTCTACTCCACCTGCCACAGCCACACAAAACCAAATACGAAAAACCAAACAGACAAACAAACAATTTAGAACAAACCGATAATGCGCCACGTAGTTACTTTAGCGAACTTACTAAATGCAAACCACAACAAAACCATTTTCTAACTTTCAGTCACCAGACACACAGGCCTGGCAAAATGATTATCTTCAAGGTACAGGGTGTGAGATGTACACCGAAACCCTATCACCTTCATTTACCGGCATGACATTCCCACAAGCCAGCGAGTAAGACTCAAAAATGAGAAATTAGAGAAAAAATAAAAACAAATTATATGCAAACTGTATAAAAAATACTACTACTTCTACTACTACTACTACTACAACTTTTTGCATTGTACAAAATAAGTTTGTTTACCAATTCTTTTTCCTATTATTTACCAACTTGATTCAATTCCGTTTGATTTACTCTCCTTCCTCATAATAACAATCAACAACTAAACAACTGTTTGTCGCCTCTCCCCACCCCCACCTCTGGCCATCTAAATATCTCGAAAAACTCAAAAACCCATACTTTAGATCCATAGCCACTGAAAGATCGAAACTAGCCACCAGTATCCAGAACCCGAGAACTAACCTTTCGAGGGCGAACGCATTGAACAACCTGTATATTAAACCCACACTCATTTCAATTGGCTCAAACTGCATCTGAAACCGTATATAGTATACCGTATATCGTATACCGTATATTATCCGTAATCGCAATTATAATCCGCATCCGATCGCCACAATCGCTTGCTAACTCCGAACTCAGCTCGCTGCGATTCGTAGAGCGTCAGACACGTACACTGCAAATAATTTTAGAGAACCACCACAGAACAGCTCCACTTGTGACTCCACCTACGACCCCGAACCCATTGCATGTGCAGAATGTTTTTTAGAGTGTAACCTAGTTGGCAATGGACCGCTGATGATTCACTGTCCGTAGATTTGATTTCTGTAAAGAAAATTTTTTAAAACCAAATAATTTTTTCTAGTTTACCTACTTAAGCATTTTGCCTAGCATGCCTTCTTTTTTGACTTGTCAATCGTCTTGGTTGTTTATTTTTTTAAGTGTACGCTTTCAGAGCACTCACCAATACAACGACACATACACACACTCAAACACCCACTCACACACACACTCACACAAAGAGCATGCCCTGTTTTGAGAGAGTTCGACTACACCTTTGTAGCATACTAAACTAGGTTCAATTACGTGTAAAGCAAATCTAGGCTAAGCTGAAGTGCGATCGGGCGACCAGGGACTGATTAACTCCCCTCTTCCCCGCGTTTAGACTGTGCTTCTCCAAGCTGAAGCTCCTGCTGCTGGCCATCGAGATCAAGGGCGCCGAGGAGGGGGCGGACAGCAAGATTTCCATAAACCCAAGGGGTGCCAAAATCCAGGCCAACACCCAGGGTTTCTTCATAGCACAAAGTGCCGACGAGGTGAAGCGGTAAGAGGTCACCCAAAAGGTCTACAAGGCCGATTCTGGTTATCATTATTATAAAGATATAATATCTCATCGAAATAAGGACCTTATCCTACAGAAAATAAAATATCTTAAGACTTTGTATTCCATATAATTCCATATTAAATCCGAGTAGAAATATTTTTTAAAGTGCCAACCAGAAGAAGCCTGATTTTATGATAGATATATTAAACTACAATTTACTCAATCCCACTCTTCAGTGCCTGGTTCTACTGCAAAGCCTGCCATGAGGACATCAAGGACGAGACGCTGATCAAGAAATGCAAATGCAAAAACTGTAAGCAAACCTTTGTACCAAATTGTACCCAAAACTATCTCTTAGCGTCCTTATGTATCTATGAATTTAATTTAACTTATCCCTTTTGATTTCAATATGTATTTGATTTGTTGTTTCGTTTGTGAATCGAACGTCTTGAAGACAGCCAGAGTCGAGTAAGCCAAACAGAAACGATAGGAAATAACCACTCGATTTTAGTTTGTAAGAAGGACCTAGCGAATGTTGAGGCAGATTCTAGGTATAAGGCGCAATCTTTCTAACCTTTATGAATATCTAAATATTTAACCACTCTACCATGAAACTATTCGTATATTTTTACATATTTTTATACATAAATATCCATGTTTTTTATTATATATTTATTATGTATGTGTGTTGGCGCGTGTGGCCCGCTCTCAATGAATTCAAAACCAAAAACTGCAACAACCAACCACAACAACTAACTATAACTATAACTATGCATAACCGAACCGAATCAACAATACCCATTGTCATGGCTGCAACTGTTCGAACAACCCTCGCACATACGTGTGTGTGCGATTGTGTGTGTCGCACTTGCAACGTGACATAACCAAATACAACCAATTAAACCGAAATCGAATCGAATTTAATACCAAATAATACAATCCAATGCCATAACTTTGTCCCACAGTGACTGTTCAGCCCAGGAGCAAATTCGATGACTTAGGTAAATCAAGCTACAAACCGAATAACCCAAGAATTAAAAGAATACACACTCAAGTATCCCACAAAAACCGAAACACTTGAAAACCACACAAACACTTCTCAGTTTTGAAGTTTTATCCAATACCAATACCAATACCAAAACCAATACCGATTCCAGTTACAATTCCAACTTTTGTATAAAGTACATTTTGCATATTCCCCATTACCTTTTGTTTGTACATTGAATACAGCAAAGCGAAGGTCCCGATTCCCAGACCCAGACTCCAACCGATTTTCCTGTCAGCACCTCACATTTACCAATAGCACAACAAAATCAAGACTTTTCCTTTGGTTTTGATTGTTTGTCTTTAGTTTTTGAAACGATATTGCAAAGCAAAACATTGGTCCTTTGTGCTCAGCCCCCGACCATAAAACCGTTTCCGATATCATAACCACCCACCAGCATATACTATTATATATATGAACAACGAACCATTCCGTCCTGCCCGTTTATCTTGCCCATGTGCAGTTCTATTTTGGTCACTGTTTGTTTTGACATGCGCCTCCTTGTAACCCACGAAGTAACAGTTAAATACACCCACACCTATAACGATTAACTAACTATATATTCCTATACATTCGACGAGGATAAAAAAAAGAAAAAACACAAATACATAACGTATCATTGACCTTGTAAATATGTTTGTGCGATATGCAACCCCAGTTCTTTGATTACCTACCATACTACTGCCAACACAGTCAACCAGCAAGAAATGTTAACCAAACTCTTCGCTTTTCCTTTAACCATCACAAAATAAAGACATTAGATGAAACCACCATGATAGTTGACACCTACGATTTTGCGTTTACAAGTGATTTTTGTGTTTTACGGGCCGTATGAGTAATATGCCAGCCCAAAGCGGTGAAATACAAAGGAGAATCTGCGATATTTGATATGACATTTGATCAATGACAAATAATTATATAAGTGGCAAGCGCCACTCAAAATATTTAAATTTTTAAAAAATAATTTCTCCATTTTTAAAAGTATTTTCAAATTAAAGACTTCTTTGCAAATCGATTAACAGCTTTGTATTTCATTAAAACGGCATGAATACCTCTTTACCATCTATATTTTTTATAAATTTCACTCCATTAATAGCCCTCTTTTTGATGAACAATTTTTATTCCAACCCTGAAACTGCACAATTTTTTTAAAAGTCTGTCTCGCTAATCCTCGCTCTTGCTCTCTCTGTCTCTGTAACTCCCTCTTAATCTTTGTACTTTATACTTATGTGTTGAGAATAATACAAGATCAAAATAAGTGCATGGAAATGAGCACAACAATCGATTTACATTTTATCACACCATCACCATACAAAAAAAAATGTTTAATAAAAAGAATATACTCTATTTTCGATCAATTTTGACTCACTTTTGCAGCATCCAGCTCTAATTTAAATACTCTTCCTAATACTTATGATTAAATTAAATTATCTTTAATACTTACCGGTAGACCTAAGTTCTTGAAACGCTGCGCCGTCCTCACGAATCCTCTTAACACTTTTCCTTTGATTTGTGTTCTTGGCGTGGCACTTACCTCCCCCACAGATCTCTATTTACATTTATATCTATTTCTAACGCGATTGTATATAACCACAAGTAGCTGCAAAGCGAAGAAGTGTAAATAACATTAGATCAGGTTGCGGAAGAAGTTAACAAAAATCGTTACCAGAGAATAACCGACGTTTATGTATTTGGTTTCTATGTAGCGTAACACCTAAACAATCTCTACCTATACTCTGTGAATCTAAATCTTAATCTGTAAACACCCCAACTTAGCTGGAAATGTTCTTAAGTAGTTAGTAAGTTTGCCGAGTTTGCGTTGCCTGCGTTATGGCTTTAAACCAGCGAAGCGGGATCCAATGTTGCAGCTGAATATATGTGAAGCGCAGTTCGCAGTTCGCAGTTCGCAGTTCGTAGTGCCTAGAGCTTAAGTTTCTGAACCAATCCCGATCCGATCCCAGATCTCCAGGCCTGTTATATTTAACTGATCTTTATGCATTTGATTGTGTGTATGAGCGAGTGTCTATCTGAATACCAAAACGTAACCATCTTGCAGATGTGGGCATGATTATGATGCAGACGGGCATGGTCAACCAAGGCATCACATCGGTGATGAATACAATGGAGGGTACGCTTTCAAATCCATTTCCACAAACGAAACCAACCGATTATTTGCGATTTGCGGCGCTCTATCCTATATTAATATCCGTTTTTATATTACAAAGCCAAAAGATTTATTTGTTGCTGCTAAACCCATTCCTAATCCAACGAATCTAAAAGAAATGCGAGCGATAACCAATGTGTTATTTTAAAAAAGGTATAAATATAATATGTCCGTTTGTCTAATAGGAGATTTAAATGAAATTTCCACTTTAACATACTTTGTCATGAAATGTATATATTCAAATGTTAAGACTTTGGTAAGCGCTCCCAAGATTTGGCATGCCAAATTTGAACTAAAAATAATGGTCGCCCTTTTAAAACTAATTGAACTTGGAAACTAAATCAAAATTACTAAATTGATGTACAATTGATGTACGTTTGTGTGCCCTAGTTAATGCTAAAACCCATGAAAAGCTCTTAGCTGCTAAATGCCAAAGAATCCCCGCAAGAAAGTATAGACTCTATGATTCAGATTGAGAGGAATTGGGTAAAATAAATATTGGAAAACAGGGAATAAGGTGTCATTCAACTGCAACGAAATCAGTTTCAGTTTTTCTTCAGTTGGTACTTCTGCTCCCTACTATCGCTCTATCGTTCTCTCTATCGTACTCAGTATAAATATAACATTACTTACTATAGAAATAACTTAGTTTTGCTACGATTTCTGGTTTGGTTCGCCCGAGAAGCGCGTATAATGTCATAATAAGCAGAAAGCATACTTAGTATATATTCTTTATATACATTGCATATATCTATTTATAATCATAAACTGCATACCACATATGAATATATCAACATATATATTTACCGAAAGTTCAAGTACAACGTGTGCCGTGCGATTTACTTATGATTTCCGTTATAGAGTATTTAATTTCCAATATTTTGATTTAATCATCATTTTTTTGAATGATGTTCCAATGATAAGCATACGAAGATTGCGAGAAGATGAAGATGAACTAAATTATATTGAAATCAACATTCATTACCTTGCCATCATTTACCTATTCACACGAATCCTATAAAATTCTGTTTTCATGAAACAAAAACAGTGGCCACCTTCCGGAAAGGCGTCCGAGCCGTACAAATGGTTGGGCGTGCAAGTACGTATAACTTACTCTACTCTCTCACTCTCTCTCTGTCTCTTTCTATCTCTCTATATCCTGTCTCTGTCTCTACTACTACTCTACTACTGTTACCGATAAGCATACAAAACATACATTTCATAACATGAAACCAGAAACCACGAAACCCCACATGATATCCAATTGGCAACGAAAATTGTTCCATTACATCTGCCCCAAAAGACTCTCTTGCCAACCAAGTAAAAAGCTTGATTACATGTTTATAGCGCCAAACTAACTACCAACTAACTAACTCTAATTGCTACTGTTCAGCTGCATATGCCATTCAGCAAACCAATCAAAAACCAAGCCAATCAATCAGGCAGCCAAACAATCGAAAATCAATCAATCTTTGTCAGAACACAGCCACACAAACACGAATACAAACACAAACACACAGAGCCCCTGGCCCCGCCCACCCCCAGAACCACCCGCCCCCTGTTCCAACACTAACGCACTACTCAAAATAACTCGCTCACACACACACACACCTACATGTTTCGTTTCTACTCGTTCGTTCTAGTAATTGTGTACTTTTTCATATTCAACTTTAACCTTAGTGTGCGTGTGAGTGTGTAGTAAACTAAGTAAAGTAAAGAACCAAACTTCGTTTTGAGTCAGTTAATATTGGAAATCAACCATTTGGATACTACATATTCAGTGACCATACTTCGTATGAACTCCATACTATCCATACTGTTTCCATTTTGTTACCAAGTCGAGTCGGCGTGCTTATAACTCATACTCTTACATAATTATCGTACTCGTATATCGTAAAGTATTTTGTACAAACGTTAACTACATATTGTGTATTGTATCTATCGTATCGCATCGTATCATGTCGTATAGTATCGTTTATTCGTGATACAAATTCTAACTGTTCACGTATCTTAGGACAACTAACTATGTCATACCAACAAATACTTCAAGTTTCCTCTTTATATGATATACTAAATGGTAACACTGACACTCCATAAAACACCAAACACAAGGTCTTGAGGACCTGCATATCCCAACACCACACTACATTACACACATTCTCTGTAAAATATACAAACACTATCTTCTGCGTCCGGACTATGTTCCTTTCTATATAATATATCAGATTTGTAAACCTATCATCTTTCTATTGTACTTCCCTACCCACACATTCGTGTTCCGTATCAACTACTACAACTACAATAAATACTCCTATTTATATGTCTCTGTGTGTGTGTGTAGAAGACGATGAATACTCGTTGTCAAGTAAGTCAAACTAACTCAATCTGTTGTATATCCATACCGAAAAAAAAAACAGAAATACTCTAATTAAATCGCATTTGTACTTGTCTAAAACGTTTCATTATTATTTGAATTTACTAGAGTTTTCGATAAATTCCCCCTCATATGTGCCAGTGCACGTTTTTCGTTTCGATTCTCGTGATTTGTATTGTATCTTGGTTTAGTTTTGGTTGTTTTCGGTTTTTCCCAGAGAGAGAACCCCATTAAATTAGACCTATCGTAAGTTATTGTTTTACCATGCATAAACCAACATGAATAAATAAAAAATAAATGACTTGAGAAAGCAAAGCAACTGAGCCAATGATTAGGGCCACCATCCAATCACAAACACCCAAAATAAAAGTTTGAAAAAGCGGCAGTCAAGCAGCTCCTCCTCATCCCCCCGAGCACTGCACCAATCCCCCCGGGGAACAGGAGAGGGGAAGGGGATCAATTAGAAAGCGAGAAAATTCAAAATTCCATGCAGTTCAATTGCTAACCAACTATAATCGTTAAATTCAGACCCCATTCAGAAGAAGCAGGGGTTAAACTAGATAGTGCAACTCGTAGTTGGAGAGATCGTTTGACGTTGTTCTTGAAGTGGGTGTTAGCCGTTATAGCAGTCTAAGTATTAAGTGCTTTGAAAATCGGATACCGAAATCCAGCGAGCCAAAAAAGCTACCGATGAATATTTAGAGTATTGCCAAACCATCTTGCTACTCAGCTTGTAATCCGCACTTAGTCAGCGTGTTGCTTAAATAATGCTTCAAGCTTTAACCGATTTGGTTTGTATCCCCAAATACCTATACCAATGCTTGCTTAGTCTTGTTTACCGTTTTACCTATGTATACTCTATATATTTATATAAATTTTGTACCCGTTTGTATAAATGTAAGATAACCATCACAAGTTCTGTTCCAACTCATATTTATTTGCATGTTTTGTTCGATATTCTATGAAGCAAATACCCTAATATGAATCCCGAAAAACCATCTCCCAACCATCTTGAACACTTTTTGTTCAGTTTCGGCCGAGAGCCGTTTTCGTTTGATTTGATTTCGTCAGGTTTTCCTGGGTTTCCCCAAAAGTCAGACTAGTTTCTATATGATTTTCTCTCGAATTTCTCGTTTATTTTGGAAACAAACCGAAACTCTTACCGCTTCAGTTCTTACAAAAACCAAACACAATCCCCCTTAAAAAAAGAAAAAAAAAGAAAACAGAACCAAAACAAAAGAATTTGTTGTATATTCAAAAGCAATTATGAGCTTCACATAAAAAGCTTGACCATATAAATAACACAAAGAAATGCATACACACCGAATCTGATTTTTCTGAGCTGTGCGATAACGAACCACCGTATTTTACAGATGAACACCATCCTGCACCCACATTTACGCCTCCAGAGCTACCCAAGCGGGTGCATGTGCGTGGATCTGTATCGGGTAAAGTCTCGTCCCCCAGTCGAACACTCAATTTGGTATCAGTCAGAGATCAGATCCACAGAAAGGTTATTTTGACGTCGATAGGTGGACATAGCTCATTGTTCGACCAGGCCACTCAAACATTACACATTACCCAATCAAGATCAGTTTCAGTTTGCCTTTAACTTTGTCCTCCGTTTTCTTTCAGTTCCTTGGTTCGCTTTTTTTCCTTAGTTGTATAAGTAAACAGTATCCAATCCAATAAACAAACGATCAAGTACAACCCATGATAATTGTTTAGATATTCGTTTGCATAACTCTGTTTTTGCGTTGATTCTTGAACAGAACTCGTTTCTTTGCTAATGTAACTCGTTGAAATAATCTATCTAAGGAAACGCCATATATCTCCTGTACTACTCCTCATGCTTATTACTCGAACCCATATTGATGTCTATTTAACTTACTTTACTTATTTGTACACATCACCCTGTGTGCCTTCGTTTTTAATTGCATAACCGATCTGCTTGTTATCAAACTTTGTTTATTACTGTCGCAAGCCACACACAGCATCACCATAACCAACAAGAACTAAGAACCAATAACAAATCTAAACCAAATGCAACATGCAACACGCGGCTCAAAAATACCTTTCTCGATTAACTAATGACTAATACTTAAAGCCAATGAGTATCTCTTCAAGAGATCTCCAGCCAAGATTACTAATCGATTGATCTGCTCTTTATCTCTGATCTTTGATCTCTGATCTCTCGTCAAACGAACGCTTCTGCCTGCCAAATGTTAAATGCCAAATGCGAAATGTCACAGGTGATATCACACGTGACAGAGAAGATACGAATCGTAAGTTATGCTGGTCTACTATTATCATTATCATACGGTTCCAATTTGTATATTACAGTACTCAATCGCAATGTGCGCCGTCCGAATGGCACTGGCAACGGTACAGGTGGCATGCACCACATGAACAACACGGCAGCGGCTGCTGCGGCAGCTGCGGCGGCGGGAAAGCAGGTGAACAAGGTGAAGCCCACAGTGAATGTGAGCCGGCAGGTGGAGGGCCAAGTGATATCGCCATCGCAGTACAACAGGTGAGTAATCGGATTATATCTGGTGGGGATTGTATATATCTATATGTATAACAGGGGGGAGGAACAACAAGAGGCCATCTACTTAACTATAGAGATATATCACATTAAAGAGCACTCTGTTCAGTTATCAAATAGCAAAGCAAAGTCGGTAATCCAGCAAGAGCAAAAATGAAAACTCAATGAATACACTTTCTAGGCCAACTCCGTTTGCAGCTGCATCAAGTTTGATTTTCCACTTTTCCGTTGCGTTACTACCAAACAAGCAAACAAACAACATGCAATACCGATATCAAAAGAAAACCAACACTCAATTATGATTATTGTGTTTACTATATGTTTTATTTCACACAATACAGGGGTCAGGAGAAGGTTTTCTAGGTTCCTCGTACATATGTAAATGCTCTTTAACCAACTAATCCATACACCTCAACTAACTGTCTCACTCACCTGCTCACTCAATCACTCACTCACTCAAGAAAAACGAAAAAACCAAAAAACAACCAAACCAATTAATTACTTTTAACCAGTCTAAATGTATAAAAACGAACAACATTTTGTTTCAGGCCACCAGAGAATGATGCTAACCCTTATGCGGGCTATCAACTTGCTTACGAAGTTAAAAAGCTCATGTATGCGTCCATAATTTCCTAGATTTTTAACTTACGAACTCTATCAAACAAACAAAAAGCCAAAAGCCTTTTTTAAACTATACCTTAGTATTCGTTAATACTTATCTAACTACATCTTATGCGCATTTTGTTCGACACACATTGATATTGATTGATCGAAAGCTATGCCATACCATCAAATACGCGTACTAAACATACAAAAATTTAACCAAATATGTGCGTTTATTGTCATGTCGCTGTCTTCTGTGTCTGTGTGCGTGTGAGTGTGTGTTTGTAGATGTCCGTGTGTATGTGTGTGCGCCCCATGATTATTTCGCATTCAAAACTAACCCAGCATAACTAACCGCATATCATTCTAAAACATTCTGTCTACTAACATCTGAGCTCTCGTTCTTCATTGTGTGTGCGCCTCTCCAACTAATCTAAAAAAATACTGACATTACTAAAAGTTAAATTCGTAATTGCCTTCGTTAATGTAAAATATAGGTGCTTTTATAAGCAATTTCTACAACTCCAACTCTCCTTTGCTGATAAACTTATTTTCTAATTTTTTTATATACTTTAATATGTAGTGAGAAATATTGAAGTCAAAAATCTTAAAGTGAACCAAGTTTTCTAAATATAACCAATGAAAAATAATCTTGGTTTTCCAATTTCCTTTAAGGAATCCTTAGATTCCAATACCAATCTTTGAGTAAGGATCGGTCAAAAAGTATTGCATACCTTTTGGCGCAGATAATGCACCTGTTTTATTTAGATTCTTAAAATATTTTAACCGTTTTTTTTAGACTTTTCATGATATTGTTGGTCCTAGACCCCGAAAGCATACATTAAGCTCAATATTCGCCCACTTTTTCTCCTGCATTCTCTATTTCTCTGAATCATTTGAACTTGAATTGCAATCTAAGTGTTGTGTGTGTTTTTCTGTGTTCATCTTTGTGTCAAAACTTGCACCTGTGTACCATATATTATCTATTATTATCTCTTTTCCTTTAAAGTTACAAAACAGCATTAAGTATTGTAGATAAAAAATGCCAAGTCCGGCGGATCGGGAGGGGTATGGTTCTTTTGAGGCATCTCCCTTGCGCATGCCCAGCACCTGAATCACAATGAAACACCTGAGGGAGATCGCCAATCACGGATTACACGAATAGTATCTAGAGATATTGATCCATACAGCCCTACACCACCGCCGGATGGCAGATTAAGCATTTTGCGTAGTGACATATTGATTTATTCTCAAATTCTTTTTCGCATTCATTTCGAGACTTTTGTTCTTAGCACACGATCTTCTCTATCTCTCTATCTATCTATCTGTATTTATCTTTGTAAACGTAAACTCTCTATCTTTAACTATATCGTATTGAGATCACATTTTAATTCAATATGCTCCAAGTACTCGTACTCGTATTGAAGTATCCACATCATTTTTGAACGAAACACGTACTCGTAGCGTTTCCGATGAACACTTTGCATTTGGATGTAGCGTTTGTTTTTGAATTGGTTGATAAACTGCATTTGCAATTCAAAAGTTGAATCGAAGTAAACCCCATTATGAACGACTCGAGCCGAGCTCCAGCACAGACCGCCCGATGGCTAACACCTCTCTATCCTATCGATCTACTTGTGTCTAGGCCGACGAGTCGCAGTTCCGGCACGGGCACACAGAATCAAAACGGCGGCGTCTCACTGCCCGCCGGCATTGCGGACGATCAGTCGAAGGACTTTGATTTCGAGAAGACCGAAATGAAGTACGACTCGACGGGCATGTTCCACTGGAGTCCCGCAAAGAGCTTAGAAGACTGCATACTGGTAAGTTAACAAAGTTAAAAATAATAATTTAACAATACGTTTTCAACTTGAGAATGATAAATCAATGTACTTAAACTATTACCAATTTGATTAGAAATCAGTTAAGAGTTTAAACTCGGTTATATACTTAGCTATATGAAATGTACACTTTTGTAAACTGTTTGTGTGGCGGCAGAGAAGAAGCAGAGCTGCTCCCTATGCCCGCTCAACGAAAGACAGCCGACCGCTGATTAGATCTAAACTATAATAAGTTTATAAGATATACGGTTTTTTGTAATACCTTGTGATAGTATAAAGACATTACTATTTCTCTGCAGGATCGCAACCAGGCGGCCATGACCGTGCTGAACGGCCACGTAGTCGTGTGCCTGTTCGCTGATCCCGATTCGCCGCTGATCGGGCTGCGGAACCTGGTGATGCCGCTGCGGGCGTCCAACTTCCACTACCATGAGCTGAAGCACGTGGTCATTGTGGGCTCGGTGGACTACATACGGCGCGAGTGGAAAATGCTGCAGAACCTGCCCAAGATCTCGGTGCTCAACGGATCGCCGCTGAGCCGCGCCGACCTGCGGGCCGTGAACGTCAATCTGTGTGATATGTGCTGCATCCTGTCGGCCAAAGTTCCTAGCAACGACGATCCCACGCTGGCCGACAAAGAGGCGATCCTCGCCTCGCTGAACATCAAGGCCATGACCTTTGACGACACGATCGGTGTTCTGAGCCAGCGCGGTCCGGAGTTCGACAACCTGAGCGCCACCGCCGGCAGTCCCATTGTGCTGCAGCGGAGGGGCTCAGTCTACGGCGCCAATGTGCCCATGATAACAGGTAAACTGCATCGCACTAGGTTGGCCGAGTTTACGAACGACCGAACGAAAGTGAGGCTGGCCAGGTCAGGGTCGATTTCTGAAGGGGATTTCTTATATAGGGGGCTAGTGATTTCTCCTGATCCTGGCCAGGCTCACCCGCCTTCTGCTTTGAATGCGGTTCAAGTGTCTGCTCTACTAATGCTTCACATGTTGGTTGTCGTTTAAAGAACTGGTCAATGATAGTAACGTGCAGTTTCTCGATCAAGACGACGACGATGATCCAGATACAGAACTATATCTGACGCAGCCTTTCGCCTGCGGCACAGCCTTCGCTGTGAGTGTGTTAGACTCGCTGATGTCCACGGTAATGTCTCGTTTTAGTCCTTGAATGGGGTTTTAAAACTGTAAAATGTACTGCTCGGTTGGGTATTGTGTAATATATCATATATCTTTGAATTGACCTCATCTAAACAGACTTACTTCAATCAAAACGCCTTAACGCTGATCCGCTCACTGATAACGGGCGGCGCCACGCCCGAGCTGGAATTGATCCTGGCCGAGGGGGCTGGCCTCCGGGGAGGCTACAGCACCGTGGAGAGTCTGAGCAATCGGGACAGGTGAGTCAACAAGAATAGGAATTGGAATTAATCAACATTGGATATAACTAGGATACAAAACTTAATGAACACTGAATACCTAATGAATACCTTACTCAAATTGCCACATGTATCTGAATACCTTATGAATACCTTATTGAAATTGATAAAAACATTTCTTATTATTATCTGAATACCTACTTATTAACCTACTGAAATTGCTATCATAAGCCGCATAATCAATTTTCAAATCAGAACTATTGTCAACATTGGATATAACTAAGAAATAACACTTAATGAACACTGAATACCTAATGAATACCTTACTCAATTTGCCATAAGTATCTGAATACCTAATGAATACCTTACTAAAATTTATAAAAATAATTTCTTATTATTATCTGAATACCTATTTATTAGTTTACTGAAATTGCAATCATAATCCGCATTATCAATTTTCAAATTAGAACTATCATCAACATTTGATATAACTAAGAAATAACACTTAATGCTCACTGAATACCTAATAAATACCTTACTCAAATTGTAACTGAATACCTAATAAATACCTTACTGTAATTGATAACAATGATATCTTATTATTATCTGAAAACCTACTTATTAACTTACTGAAATTGCTATCAAAATCCGAATTTTCAAATTAGAATTATCACCAACATTGGATATATCTAAGAAATAACACTTAATGAACACTGAATACCTAATGAATACCTTACTCAAATTGCCACAAGTATCTGAATACCTAATGAATACCTTTGTAAAATTACTTATTACCTTACTAAGATTGCTATCATTATCCGCATTATCAATTTTCTAATTAGAACTATTGACATTTTTACCTGCATTATCATTATCTGGATACCTAATGATTACATTACTCAAATTACTAAAAGTATTTTTTTGATGATCCCATCCACAGATGTCGAGTGGGTCAGATCTCACTGTACGACGGTCCGCTGGCTCAGTTCGGGGAGTGCGGCAAGTACGGGGACCTCTTTGTGGCGGCCCTCAAGTCGTACGGAATGCTGTGCATCGGATTATACCGATTCAGGGACACCAGCTCCAGCTGTGATGCGAGCAGCAAACGTTATGTAATAACCAACCCACCCGATGACTTTTCACTACTGCCAACAGATCAGGTGAGGATTAGCTTATATACCCATACCATCATCTTTTTATTATAATAATTTGAATCCTCTTCAGGTATTCGTTTTAATGCAATTCGATCCGGGCCTGGAGTACAAGCCGCCAGCGGTTCGAGCACCTGCCGGCGGACGAGGCACCAACACACAGGGCTCCGGGGTCGGCGGGGGCGGCTCCAACAAGGATGATAACTCTTGATTGTTACTGTGTAGCGCCTTAACTGATGGTCCTTATTCGTACATTTGAACGATGGAGAAGCTAATCGAAGGCAGAGCAGCGCATTTGTGGCACCGCACCCACAACTACCTATTGGCATAAGATATTCAGACAAGCGCAACAAATCGGCAGAGAAAAAAGACATATTTGTATGTAATTTCGATTGTACCGTGTACAAAAGTGAAATCAAAAGCGTTAACTAGTTAGAGATACGAACCCTTGCGTGCCATTTAAATGCGCTGCTCTGCTTTTTTATGTGTGCGGAGGCATGCGGCCCGGTGTATTTTGTCCATCCCAACTAACAATCAAGAGACAGCCCGAACCACAGACCACCAGATCAACGTCGACGGCAACGTCGCCTGTCTCCGCACATATAAAAAGCTAATCCGGATCGGGGGAACACGAACCATAGCCCTGATATCCATCGTTCAACTGCCAACTGATTGCTTCCCACATCATTCCGTATGCCTTTTTAGAACCTTGAAATTATCATATTCTGTATACTTATAATTTTAATCTTACAACTACATTGGTTAATCTTGTATCCTTCTTTATCCATATTATTTTGTAATCGACTTTGTGCCCCAATAAAATATTATTATCATTTGAGTTTTCAGTTTGTTATCTGTTGATTGCCCCGAATTAAGTTCTCCAAGCAACAATCATTAGTTATTCTTATGGGTATGTATTTACGTATGAGTGATTTCTACCATCATTTACATTTAAGAATCGTTTGTCATTAACTTTCATTTACATTTTGAGTTCTCTTCATGGCGCTATCATTGCATAAGAAACAATTGAAAATTGAATTCTAAACGAAAATCCATCTCAATGGTGTGACGTAAGCAATTGGGAACCATTAGTGAGGTAAGCTACACATTAAACAAGGAAGCGAGGAAGACTCAGCCACACACTGAGCGAAAAACCAACTACCAAAAACTACAACTAAGTCTACTCGATCTATGTACTCTCATGTCTCAAAATCTTTCTCTAAGCCGCCGAATGCGGCCACAACGCAACAATTTATAACGATCACACGAATTAAACACTGAAAACAGAGATTTGCGAGATTGCTTTTGGCTGAGATACAGATACTGATAGCGAGATACAGATACAGATACCGATACAAGGCAATGAGGCTAAAATTCAAAAACTGCATTTAGAAGTTTCTGAGCATGCGCAAAACGATTTATATAGAGCAGAGCATATTGTAATCATTAAACTTTTAAAGTAAAACTAAACACAAATATCGATTAACGACACCTAAAGGCCAACAATTTGCTAGCTAATTCGTATCGTACACCTAAAGCAAATACATACATGACTCGGCCTAATATCTTTTATGAAAGCCAGAGAAAACATGGTTGTTTCGGCCAAAGATTGCCCAGTCAGGGGCGATTCGAGCCAAATACTAAGCCATATGCAAAGAATAACACTTAACTAGAGGAATCTCAGCTTTTTCACTCGACACAAGTCAGATTTGCTAATTCTAAATTGAAAAACTTCTTTCATTCACATCTCAACACACGACACACAAAAGAGAGCTATATAACTCTCGAGTAAACACGACAAAATATTGTAAGTAGCGCATTCGAATCATTATTCAATACCACTTAATATAGAGGACACCTATGCCGGAATATAGAGTGCGACGAAGGTCGAAGAAAAAGTAGTTAGTAATATTTTTTAGTGTATGTGAATGTGTGCGCTTTTTACCAGCGATTTACGAGCAGCAACTGTGGTGTTCTAAACAAATTTTGATAGATACAATCGGTAACCAAGAATGGCGAAAACGTTATATGTATTTCCTTCCGACTTCTCTCTGTATAACTTCTACCCTAACTTCTCTACCGACTTCACGCACTTGCGCTCGAAACGCCAAAGTGGAACGCTCTGATTTTTGTACATAGCCTGTAAATATGATAAGCAACTGATACCGATACTAATGTATCTCGAATACGTTATCGTTTAACTCGTTTATCCCGTGCTGTTTCGTTTTGCCGTTCAAAAAGAGTTTTCGGGTCATAATTGTAATTTGTTCAAATGATAAACACTGCCAAAGCGTATAGAAATCACATTAAATGTAGATCAAATCAACCAAAAGCTGACAGCATTCATTCAATAGAGGAAAAGCCAAAATACCAAAGAAGCGTAACAAGAAAATTGCACAGAACAGCATCCCATGGATTTGTTTGATTGTTTCCACAAATGATTAGCGAATAACAAATTTAAGTAAAACGAATTCGAGCTTTTAAATTTAATACGAAAACCAAATAAAAAAATATAACAATTTATAAGTGAATGCGAGAATAAAGAAGAGCCAATTACCATTTCGTTTCATATTTGATTTGTAGCGGAATTTTGTGTAGCCTAGGCTTACCCAGAACGTAAATTAAAAACAAAATATGTGAATATTATGCGCCTTCGAAATTTATGTAAACGTGTATGTAGCCGTGCGATGTGAGAAACATTTAAACTCCATTAAAAAAAATTAAAGTTAATGGTAAAGGTAACGTCGACGGTAAAGGTATATGGTAATGGTAATGGTAATGGTAAAGTAATCGTAAATAGACAAGTGTAAATGTTAACGAATCGAGAGCATAGCATAGCTTAGCATAAACATAAGACGACTAGGTATCGCGACAAGCAGTTCATATATTGTTAATGATAAACTTATTATTAAATCGACAACAAAACGCATTTGCAATCCTAAAATAATATGGAAACGATGATAGAGGTGGCGTAGCGAAAACCCAAAAGTTAAACATAATTTTTAAATGAATAAACTAGTTATTAAATTTATAGAAACCTCACTTATACACCCCCACAACACTAATACTCTCACACACACACACACACACGCGACAGCGATGAACAACCCAACAACAAGAACAAAAATGAACTCTCGATGTTGTGAAACTTGATAAAATCATGTTTACGCTATAGCAGATCTACATAAATGAAATAAAAAAGGAACGCAAGTAAAGTACATATTCAACCGAGAAAAACCAGAAACGAAAGCTTCTTTAAAACAAGCAAAAGAAAATTTATCGAAAATTATAGAAAAGATAAATCCGCTGACAAAGCTGCCTTTCCCATTTGCATTTCCAATTCATATTTGATAATAACTTCGGGTATTTTTCCACTTCGCTCAATTTAACACTTCCGAGCAGCTTTGTTCACAGAAAGTAATAATACATATATTAATAATGTCGCATAAAACTACTCAATGCCGTATAAACTAGTGTAAGTGCAAAGGTTTTTGTAGAAAATTCGTCAATAAAATGCCACAAAAAAAATATAAAATATATTATCATACTCGTAAATGTGAAGCTATGCAGCATTTTACTGTAGTTAGATTTTTTGTATAGAATCAACGTTTGCAGCTAAAAACCAAAACGAAAACCGAAACTAATATGATAATTTTACAGGTTTAAGGCGGAAATGTTCATTTTTTTAAGGAATAACGATATTAACAAATATCATAATTAACATTACAAATAGCAACTAAAAACGAAAAATATTTTTTATAATTTCGCAGCACTTTCACATGATACCCGCACACGCACATATACACATCCGGCAATGTGTGCTAAATAAATTGTATAAATAATGCAAACCCAAAAAATGCAAGTCATATAAATGTAGTTACATTTTTTTAGTTTTTACTCGCTATTTATATGAGGTATATTTACACAACGGAAACCCTAAACGTAGACATTAATAAAACGTAAAAAGCGATAAAAATCATTAATTTATATTTAAACAACATTAATTAAACCGAAATCAGATCAGAAAGCATAAAATGACAAATTAGTTTAGTTTAAAGCGGCCTCCAAAAGGCAAGAATAACAACAAGTGAATAAAATTTTAAATAACAAATTAAAAAGCTAAAAATGCATATTTTAAACATTTGTCTAAAACGCAACCAAAAAAAAACAAATGATAAATGTATGAAATAAAAGGTATAATAATAATATTATGTTGTTAATGTTTAAAAAACCTTGTTAAAAATAATATTTCAAAATAAAATATAAATACAGAAAAAATAGCGAAGAAATTTCTTGGAAACAAGTGGCGAGCAAACAGAAATTGGGCGTACTCTCTGGACTTCGTTGGTAATAGAAAAGGTATCAACTCGATATTAGCTCACATACGAACTTGCCCACAATACTATTAACTGTAGATTACAACTAAATTTAAGTTTTTCCACGAATAGCATCCAATTTGGGCATATTACTTTTATGTTAATAAAATAGAAGGTTTTTTTTACAAGTTTCTTGTTTAATTTTAGGGTTTTTGTTTAACAATAGCCAAAAAAAAAGTGTGAAGTGAGAAAAAAGTTGGTGTTTTTAGTTATTTAAAATATAGAAATATAAAATGTAACAACTATATTTAATTTAACATTGATTTAAATATAAATTTATTTTTTAATATATGCACTAAGTAGATTTATATATTTTCATTATTAAATCATACAGTACTAATATTGTGTATTTTGTATTTCCTTTTAATATATAATACAAAGCTGAATAAATGTGAACTCAATAAGCATCCTTATAGTATTCTTTCTTATAACTATTTTCATATTTTTGAATTACTTTACATTTTTTCCTTAATCAAGATGCATATATATGTATATGCAGCTATCAGCCTTAATAAAAGATAAGATAGGTGCATTTTTGTTTACAGTGTGTAAATATCTTTAGAAACAGCACTTAAATCACTTGACAGATAACGTTCGTGATTAATATTACGATCTAGATTTTATACCAAATTGACATTGTTTTAACATATACTTTAATACTGATACATTCTTACATTGCTTTTAGAAATATATATTATTTTATACTACTTAACTTGTATGACCAGAATTCAAAGAATCTAATCTATGGGGGGATTGTATTAATAATTCCAGACGCACCCACCTGACATAGCTGTAATAGACTGCCTTGTCAATTTTGCACCAACGAATATAAAACAGTGTGCTGATTGTTAGGTAAAAGATAAGGTTTATCGCTCACATTGTCAGTTTCCTCGTCAGTATTTAAAAGATGCGCATAGTACTCCAAGCTTCCAGTAAGTGCCCTGAAGTCACCGAGATCTTTTCAAAATGTCACCGCAAGCAAAGGACGAAGATGTTAGCCAAAGGAAGGTCATCATTCCGGATTGGGTTAAGCCGGAAGCCTTCGAGCATCTGCTTAAAAGAAAGGTCAATGATTATAAGGAGACGAAATCCATGAGGGTTAAAGCAGGAGTCGCTGCTGGTGAGAACTACGCCACTATAATGCTTAGAATCGAGCTGGATGTGGAGAAAAAAGGTTTGTATTTAAATCTACAATTGTTTCTTATTCTTTCCTAATATATAAATATAAAATCCACTAGATAAATCCCAGACAACTAAGGCATTCATGCTAAAGACTCCCCATCAGTCTGAGCTGTATCGGAAAATGATAGAAAAGACAGATATTTTTGATGTGGAGCGTGGAATGTATTTGGAAGTGGTTCCCGAACTAGAACAACTGTATCGCGATGTGGGTCTGGAGGTGAAGTTTGGAGCAGAGGCTTACGAGTTAGAAGCCAGCGATTACTATGTCCTTCTAGAGGACCTTCGCCCACGTGGTTTTAGGAACATTAATCGCCTCGAAGGCATGGATCAGGCTCATACAGAGAGTGTGCTAAAGAAATTCGCACAGTGGCATGCGGCTTCTGCCGTTAGAGTGGAAACAAAAGGACCTTACCAGGAGAAGTACACGAAGGGGTTTTTAAAGAACGAGGAAATCGTGGATGCGTTTTGTACTCGTAGCTTGAAAATATTTATGGAAAACATAGAGCTGTTTAAAGATTACAAGTCTTATCTAAAGGATTTGGTGTGTAAACTTATCACAAGATATCCATATCCTTTTTTCTTATTTTTCATCATTCGCTGCAGCAAATCGCCTGTGCCAAGACATTGGATATTGTGGACAGCCTAAACAATCCTGAACCTGATGAGTTCAAAGTATTGAATCATGGCGATGGTTGGTCCAATAACATTATGTTCCAGTACAATGAGAACAACGAAATACAGGACACCTATTTCGTTGATCTTCAAATCCCCAAGTGGGGATCAGTGGCGCAGGATTTGTACTACTTCTTGATGTCTTCCACAAGTTTAGATGTGAAAACATCAAAATTTGATTACTTCATTTGGTTTTACCACTTGGAATTGGTTAAGCACCTCAAACTACTGAATTACTCAAAAAAACTGCCCACTTTAAGGAGTATTAATGATGCCCTCAACAAATATAGTGGATGGGGTAAGTGATCACTGAATGTGTTTAGATCTCATAAATATGTAATTGTTTCAGGATTCATCTGCGCCGGAACTATAATGGCGTATGTTCTGCTGGATCCCGTGGAGGGTGCTGATATCGAAAAAGTTATTGGTGATGACGACTCCGCCTTTAAGAAATCCCTCTATGTAAACCCCAGATTTCAGAAACATATGGAAGTGCTATTGCCATGGCTCCAACATCGTGGGGCTATGGAATAAGAGTTATAAGTCTTCCAACTTAATAAATAAATTAAAACATAATGAAATCACCTTTGTTATAAATTGTATACTTTTAAAATTTGTAATACCACAAAATTGCACTGTATATACTACATATCGTATAAAGGCATAACAAACTACTGCATTAATAGTAATATGCGAAACTATAATTGATTTTGCTCAGGTCAGTTAAATATTATTGAAGTGTCAAAACTAAAAATAAAAGAAATCTAAGACAATAATATACTTGTCCTTTACACTTAAGCTCAATACAATAAGTAAGCAACATTATTTACCCTATTTAATTTACCCTAAATAATTTGATTTTCTAATATATGAAGGTGACTGCTTTCCTGGGTCCAAATATGCCTTTTTATACATATACACAGTATTTCCCGGAATTTGTTTTGGTCTACATATATGTACGCATATGAACGTATCATTCGGAACTCGGGAAAAAAGTTGTTTAGAGAGCTCTCTTTTGCCGGCACTCTCTGTTTGTTTGGCTCAAGCTTTTTAAGCTTTTCGATCGGCCTTTGTTTTTGAACACATTATTGAACAAAGAGATAAAGGAAAAATAACTTTGTGCTCTCATATTTTAGCACCACCAGCCGGCAAACAAAATTTAGTTTGTTAACAATGTCGGAGGAAGCAGGATCCGTTCCAGTGCCCACCTGGCTGAAGGCCGAGCTATTTGAAAAATTGCTAAGTAAACATTTTGGCGATAAGTATCTAGGAATCAAGAGCTTCAAGCCGGTGGCTGGTCTCAAGCCGGGAGAAAATTACTCCTCCATTATGCTACGCCTCCACTTCAAAGTCGAACTGAGTGGTAAGTGTGACTCATAGCCAAGGCAAACTATGTAAAATAACATCGAGAATTTCATCATCAGATCACACCACCGAAAATGTGAGCTATATGCTGAAGACCCCACACGACTTTGAGATGTACCGCGAAATCCTGAAAAAGAACAACATGTTTGTGGTGGAACGGGATGTCTTCCTGCAAGTAATTCCCGAGCTGGAGAAGATGTACAAGGACGCCGGCTTGGAGGTCCAGTTTGGGGCCAAGGTCTATGAGATCGATGCCCCCGATGAGTACGTCCTGCTGCAGGACCTTAGACCTTTCGGTTTCAAGAACGTCGATCGGCTAGAGGGTCTGGACATGGCCCACACCAAGAGTGTTCTGAAGAAGATGGCCCAGTGGCATGCGGCCTCGGCCAACAGGCTTCATCTGAAGGGTCCGTACACCCAGAACTACTTGCAGCCCACCTATACCGATAGCATGAAGGATAACATCGAGCAGGTGGCCGAGACTTTGGGAAAGTACTTCCTCAAGTGCCTGCCTCTTTACGAGGGCTACGAGGAGTATAGCGAGGCGGTGGTAAGAAATATCTCAATAAATGTTTGACCTATCATAACTTATTAAAATACTTTTATTTCCTTGACTTGGCAGCACAAGATTCAACCAAAAATAGTGGATCTAATGTATGCCATGAATACGCCCGATGCACAGGATTTCAATGCTCTGAACCACGGAGATTGCTGGACGAACAACATTATGTTTAGATATGAGGGAGAATCCCTCGAACCCGACGAGACCTATTTTGTTGACCTTCAGCTGCCCAGGGTAACCAGCGTGGCTTACGATCTGATGTACTTCCTTCTGGGATCGACGCAATTCGAAATACAATTGAGTCAGTTCGATTACTTTATCAAGTACTATCACGATCAGCTGGTCGAGCACTTGCGATTGCTGAAGTACCCCGAAGCCAAGACCCCCTCGTTGCGATTCCTCCACACTCAGCTGTTGAAATATGGACGAGTTGGTAAGGCGAAAAGCTCTCTCTGGAAAGCTGTTAGTAATCATGGTGTTCTTTTCAATTGTAGGATATCACACTGTCCTAATGCTCTGCCCACCTGTGCTACTCGACCGAACCGACGAGGCCAATTTGACCGATTTCGTCACCGAATCGGATAATGGCGATGGTCTCAAGATGGCAATGTATTCCAATGCCCGCTACAAGAAGCATGTTAGCGCCATTCTCAAATGGCTAAACAATCGGGGGGCCTTTCAGTTCTAACTGAATTCGCTTAGTAGCCATACAATACATTGAAGTATTACGTTTTGGTGGAGGGCCTCGCTTACATGACAACTATATAACCAATCTAAAGTGCTTCTTAATGCTCTCCGAAACAACTTAATAATTGCAAAAATATTAGATATAATGATATTATCTAACATCAATTAAGGCAATTAAACATGATATTTTAAAAGTGATTGTTCTACAATAAATGACAAATGGAATTTTAAAAGCTTCTTCAATGAACAACCAATTTTAATGTTATACATTTGTAGCAAAAATATAGAAACCATATTTTTGATCTTCCAAATTTATTGTGGCCTGCCTTGGATCCCCAAAATAATATAAATGTATTCGGATACCAATCGAGGTAGTCAAATATATAAATGCCAATACTAGTTTATAAACCCTAGATTAAATTTATCTCCACCGTAAGTTAACAAAAAACGTGTGTATAAGTAAACCAGGGCAATCAAAAATAATAACATATCATAACCACTAATGGCCAATCACATTGAATCGAAAAGCTCCATTGTGCCTTGTTTATGCCTATATTTAGTAGTATTACTAAATACCCTAATAATAGTTTATTAATTGTGCGGAAATCACAGGGGTATATGTCTATATCTATCTAACCGTCACATGTCACACCCGCAAACAGCAATTAATGAGGAATCACGAAATAATTAGAGCGAATGGCGAACCCAAAGCGGAATATGGGGGCCCGATAAAGAAGTCGAATCAGAAGTGGAAACAAGAAACAGTTTTCGTTATCAATCAAACAATTGACGGCGTTTGCCTCCATATCATATATCACTTACCTCTCGCTCTGGCACACTATCGCGCTCCCGCTCTCGCCACCGGCGATTGCCACTCTTTTTGCCGGTTTTGGCGAACTGAATTACAAAATAAACTTCAATCGAATGCATGCGATAAGGAATTTCTTCGCCCATAGCCAAATCGGGGCAATAACGCTACTCCCGACCATCGCGACTCGTATTTCCCACTCGACAGTTGACCGGGCTGCAGTCGATCTAATAGAACGCTCGTTGCCTATTAAGGAAAAAGGTTTGCTACTGATGTGTACTTTCCCCGATTCCACGGATCCAATCTCGTAGATTTGGCTATTATAAATGTAGAAGGCTACAAAACCATAGCTCAAATTGGGCCCACATCTAGTGTACCAGGTTAAATAGTGGTGAAAAGAGCTTTTAAGTGTGAAATTATTAAACATACGTATGAAAGTGAATAAAGATCATTGATAGTGATGTTTGTGTACCCCCATGCCAATATTTGATCCTGAAGAGGTAGGACAACTCAATTTGTGTGTCGTAATGCACATGAACTCACGCAGGTGTTTCAGTACCTGACATGTGACCTGATTTATGATTTTTGCTCATTAAATAGCGATAATACTGATAATTGCCTAATCAATGAAAGCCTCACAAAGTTCGGTAATTACCGGCATTCGAATAAGTTCAATTTGTTAAATCACATATGCCCAACAAAAATTGATGATGATTTGCCTGAAATTATCTACAGAAGAATGTATTTGCTATGGAATAGGTAGTAGGTAAGCTAAACACATGGCTAACTGCACAGAAAACTCTAGATTATCAGGAAGTCCAACAATTATCTTCAAGTATTTCTGAAAACACTTAAACAAGGCATTGGCAATTCTGTATACTTACTATGTTAAGTGGTTTGTGTTCCTTTTAGAAAATAATAGCAGATGCATACATATACGTTTATATTAACAATGACTTTTTTTTAGAAAAAGTCAGAGAACATGTATTCGATTTGATGGTCATTCATATGTAGAGGAATATTTTTATTGCATCAATTAGGGTACTGGAACGTTTTGCTAATAATTCGCCGAACCAATAGACCCCTTCTTCAAGATAAAGTTGTTGGCTTCAGATGATGCAATTCCTTTAAATACAAACAGGTATTTAAGAACCTTTATGGGATGGGATGGGCCAAGAGTAGAGAATTTTATTGTTCAAATATCCCGCGCCGCCAACAAAAAACGCAGAGGCGCCACCTATGTTTGACAATGGTCTAACAATCGTTATGTATACGACCTGTTAGCCGTGTTAACTGTAGAGTAAAAGCGTTTGAATCGTTATTATCAGCTCGTCGTTTGTGTTGACCAAACATTTTTAATTAGAGAAAATAAATGGATGTCTTTTATGGTAGATTCAACATGACTGAGGCTACTAAATCGAATGGATCCCTTGAGGTGCCAGCCGAAAACCTGCCAAAATGGTTGCCAAACATCACCCTAGAAAAGGCTGTTCAGGCCCAGATAGGGGACTTTGCGAAGATCATATCGGTTACCCCCATAAAGGGCAGCAGCGAGGGTGAGAACTATTCATCCCAGTTCCTGCGACTGCTGGTTGAAGTGGAACTCATAGGTGAGTTAAGATCAATTCTAAGCCCACCAAATGGATTAAATAGATAATGGTTATTTCTAACAGATCACAGTACCAAGAGCCTTTCCTTTGTCCTGAAGGCCCAGCATGATAATGAGGTTATGGCCGCCATTCTGGCCAGGTTGAAGCTCTTCCACAAAGAGGAACTTATGTACCACAGCATTCTGCCCAAGTTCGAGAAGCTCTATGCGGATATTGGCAAGCCGATTCAGTTTGCTCCTCAGGCATTCAAGGTGGATCGTGACCTTGGAGTGGACTATATTCTGCTGGAGGATTTGCACCGCAAGAACTTCAAGAACGCCAATCGCCTGACCGGCCTGGACCTAGATCACATGCAGAAGGTCCTTGAGAAACTAGCCGCCTTCCATGCGGCATCCGCCTGCTATGTGGAGCACCACGGACTCTTTGGGGAGGAGTTCACGGTGGGAGTGTTCAGTGAGGCCAACCGCCAGCTGCTGCAGGAGTTCAATGCCTCCGGTGCCTTTTTGGCCCAGCTCAAGAAGTGGAAGAATGCCCAGAAGATCTACGAGAAGTTGGTGAGGGTCCTTCGAAAGGAAATCCATTGCTTTGGGGGAGTAACCCTTTCTTCATTTTGATTTTTATCAGGCTGATAGCGACGACTATTTGGTAGATCGCCTGCTGCAGGATCAGCAGTACAATGCCAGGGAATTCAATGTGCTCAACCATGGAGACTGTTGGGCCAATAACATAATGTTCCAGCACGATGCCTTTGGAACCATTAAGGAGACCCTGTTCGTGGACTTCCAAGTGGGAAAGTACGGAAGTCCAGTAAGAAATACTTATTTATTAAAAAAATATCTTTATAAATACCCTAAATTACCTTTTTTGTAGGCCAATGATCTGTACTACCTGATCTTGTCTTCGGCTGCCCCCGAACTGAAGACCGCCAAGTTCGACTACTTGGTGCGCTACTATTTCGATAATCTGATCGAGAATCTGAAGCTGCTGCAATACCACCGACCACTGCCCAAGTTGAAGAACCTGCATGCAGCCCTTTTCCGCAACGGATTGGCTGGTGAGTATTGAAAGATCATCTGTATTATATCATATTCATAATTCCTCTTTCGACAGCTTATATGGTGGTGTCCAAGGTGCTGCCCGTTGTCATGCTGGACAAGACCAACAACGCCAATCTGGAGAGCTACATGAGCGACGAGTCCAAAATGAAGAACGCCATGTTCACCAACCCGAAATATGTCCAGGTGATGACGGAGGTGCTGCCATGGTTGGACAACCGCGGGTTGCTCGACTGGAAGTGATTACCCCCCAAATGACATAATGATGGATTCGTAATATAATAATGCTTATTAAATGGCGTCATCTACAAATTTCAAGGGGAGGTTAATAAATGACTAATTATATTCAATATAACCTTTCGACTGTCGATTAAATAATAAATTGGCTTGTCATGCAGCATATATTAATAACTTTAATTTTAGCAGCAGCTTCCTTTAGAAATTTCACTCAATAGTTATACTCTGTTAACTACAAAATTTTTGGGGTAAAAATTGTGCAAGTGTTTTTAAAGCGATGAAAGTACCGAAAACTCCCGATTGGGTCTCTACGCTGTCCCTGAATCAGGCGGTCCAGACCATCCTTGGGGATGGTGATCACATCCTGACGGTAGTTCCGAGCGTCCACCTCATCCAGTTCCGTAACTGCACGGTCCTTCTTCCCATCCGGGTGAAGGTCCAGTCACCAGACTTCACGATAAAGAAGTTATCCTTCGTGCTGAAGGCCCCACACGGCAGTGACTTCCAGGCCAGGTTGATGAGTCAGCTGAAGCTGTTCCTTCGGGAACAACATGTCTACCACAATGTCCTACCCAAGTTGGAGCAGCTGTACAGGGAGGTGGGCAAGGAGATAACCTTTGGCCCAAGGGCTTTCAAGCTGGACCACAGCATCGGTGTTCAGTACATTCTACTGGAGGATCTCAAGACCCAGGGATATAGAAATGTTGTGCGGCAAGAGGGGTTCAATGAAGAGTGCCTGAAGCAAGTGCTCAAGAAGCTGGCCCAACTCCATGCCGCCTCCGTCGTGTATGTGGAAAAACATGGGGCTTTCAGCAACCTTCTGACCAAAGGAGTCTATACTATGGGCAATCGATCCGTTCTCCGGGAGATAAACGATCCGGACATCTTTCTTTCGCAGCTGCGACGATGGCGCATGGGCGACCATTTCCACAAGCGATTCGTGGAGAAGGAGCAAGATCTCGTAGATAGGTTATTGGAGCTTCACGTCCCCGATCCCAAACAATTCAATGTCTTAAATCACTGCGACTGCTGGGTGAATAATGTAATGCTTAAGTTTGACGATATCGGTCAAGTGGTGGAAACCGCCCTGCTCGATTTCCAGGTGGTAAAATACGGATCTCCGGTGGGTATCTTTTAAAGTTATTATGTATAATTTATTATATTTTTTCTATTTATAATAAAATATATTTTCAGGCTATTGATCTTTACTACACCATCCTGTCATCCGCCGAGAAGGATATTAAGTTAAACCAGTTCGATGAATTGGTACAGTATTACTTCTATCATTTGCTGGATAATCTCAAAGTTCTGAGCTGCCAAGGCACTTTGCCGCAACTACAGGATATTCGCGATTCCCTCAGTAGGAACGGGCTGGCAGGTGGGTATACGGAGCCCTATTAACTAAAACGAATCTTATCAATGGGGTTGATTCCAGCCTATGTGGTGGTGACTCGCGCTCTACCCATTGCGATGATGAGTCAGTTTGAGGACGAGGTCAACGAACGATATGCCTCCAAAATGAAGTGTGCCATGTTCACCAACCGAAAATACATCCAGGCGATGAAGGAAATTCTGCCCTGGATGGAGGAACGATTCCTGCTCAATTAGGACTAAATTAACTCAAAATATATTGAAAATTGAACATAGTTAATGAATTGGTTTATACAATTTCAATGATAAGATTTATTGAATGGAAGTGGCGTCCATTGGGTGTCTATCATTTCAAAAACAATGTCTTTATTGTGTTATAGCCAAGTGCCACCTTATCAATACTGTTTAGACTAATTTCCTTTTTTAGCCAGTCATGGCTCTGCGCTCTTTTTATTTCGAATGTTCCGCATTGTTTTACGTTTGCAATTGATAACGACATAATCGCTGACGACAAACTAAATCTAATTGAGCCCCAATCTAAATTGATACCATTTAATATCAGGCCACAACGGGAACAAGAAGATTATCATGGCACACTCCCCGAACTTAGACGAGCCTTAATTATTCCGATTCGGGATGACGGGGCTGGTTTAATTAACATTTCTCAGTTGTATCGTAGTATGAGTAAAAATATGTGATCGGAATATGGGAAGTAAAAATAAACAGCACTGCGGAATTTGAATTAATTTGTTGGACAACAATTGTCTATTTCCATGTCAGCATCAGCTCTACACATACTTAGAGATACATCTGTGCATTATTTGGTTTACCAAATAATCTTTCTGGTTAGTTGCTCTGGTTTCTGGTTCTGGTTGCTTCTTCTGTTAGTACTTCTAAGCAGCTGGCTGATCCGAAATTCATTTTCGTAAGCGACACATGGACTAAATAAAAATAATATAGACTAAAAATAATCTCGAAATATTTAAATTATAAATATCAATTGCATACTTTGAAGGTTAACTGGTTTCTTCTCCATCATAATAACTTTTTTTTACCAGAGCAATCAATTCCAATGAACCCTTGGTCATTCCGGAGTGGACAACTAAGGACTACTTTCGTCACATTCTTGAAAAATATGTGTATAACTTTGATAAAATTATGATACGGCACCCGGAGAGAACTATACCTCCACTATGGTCCGGGTGGTAATAGATCTGTTGCGAACTTTAAATATCATTAGTAAATTATAATAAAATCAATCAAGAAGACGAGAGTGACTTTAATATTCTAAACCATGCCGATTCTTGGTCGAATAACATAATGTTAAACTACAAAGAGAGCGTGGAGATTGATAGAACCATTTTTGTGGACCTACATACAACTATGCAAATGGGATTCTCTGGCGCAGGATCTTTTGTACATGATATCGCCTTCCTGGACATTAAGATTAAATCTGTGTGTAGTCAATAATGTATGGCAAATAATAAGGAAACTTTTCTAAGAGCTCTTGGAAAAGAAAACATGTTGTAGGCATGATGAAATGGGATAAGTTAATAACACTAACGTAACTTCCAAATGCCTTTACATGGGTCAACGATGATTTTTTTTATCCAGAGACATTGGAATTGATTACATGGTTCTATTATTACCTTTGTTCTACATCACATATGGGTCCGCCTAAAGAAAAACCAGTATACGCTATCAGTTTTACGCTAACACATAGACGTAGGCACACAAACCGCTACGCTTGTCTACGCGGGATCTATTAGTATAAAAGTATGGGATTCTCACGGAAAATTCAGTATTTGTTTGTCGTTAGAAATCGTCGGACACAGCCGCAGTGTTTTCTCCGAGCGGGAATTTAAGTTCAATTTAGAAATCCACAAAGTCGGTCAGTAATAAATTACAATTGTTGCAAATTTGATGGGCGGTTCGGAGACAATCATTTAATGCGGAAATAAACTTTGCTCGGTAGAAAGTTTACGGAAATATATTCACTGTGTGTGAGGATCTATTGAAAAATAAACGAGTGAAAAAGATTATCCGTCTGTAATCAAATACAAGCAATTAAAAAAATTAAAAATTAAAATAAACATAAGTTTAAAAATTCAAAATTAAATATCAATGTTACTCCCAAAAAATGTTAACCGCCGAATATGTTATATAATTGAGACAAAACCGAAAATAATTAAAGTTTTACCCTATTATATTTTCCACTTTAATCAACGATACACCTGTTTACTTTTACAACTTCCATGTAATATGGTGCTTTCTCAGTCGTTGACTGTAATTTAGATGAATCGGATTTATAATAAAATTGTTTAATTAGTTTGATCTTGAATCGTTGATCGTTTCCACCGAGAGTAATTTAATTGATTTTCCGGTTACAGCATCAGCACCAAAATGTCGCCGAACAGCAAATTAGAAAAACCAGTCAATCCCAACGAGCACCTGCATATACCAAAGTGGGTGAACGAGGACTATTTCCTGCCAATTCTTCAGAAGGATGTGGAAACCTTTGACAAGGTTTTGAGCTTTACACCCGTTGCGGCCACCGCACCTGGCGAGAACTATACCTCCATTATGATCCGGGTCATCGTGGACATTTTGCTACAGGGTTAGTAATTAAAACGGTATTATAAAAATAAGAATCATCTATCTCTAGCTTTTTCCTATTTTAATTTATTTTATTATTAATGTTAGAAAATTAGCTTAGAGGAAAAAAATATATTTCGATTTTATTTATTTCAGATGGCAGCGAGCAGAAAGTCTCGTATATTTTAAAAACCATGCTGGAGGCGGACAGCGGAGCAGATGTGGTTAATGGCATGGGATTGTTCCCCAAGGAAAGGAAAATGTACGAGGTGCACATACCGCAGTTTGTAAAGCTCTACAAGGAGGCCGGCCTGGAAATTGAGTTGGCACCCAAGTGCCTCCACGTCGACGCCACCGCCGAATTGATCACCCTAGTTTTCGAGGATCTGAGCCGGCAGCACTTCAAGAACTTCGATCGACTAAAGGGATTTGACCTGCCGCACATGCGTCATGTGCTCCGGAAATTGGCCGAACTCCATGCCGCCTCAGTGGTCGCCAGGGAATTAAATGGGCCCTACGATCCCCTGTACTCCCTGTCCATGTACAACGAACAGAGTCGTGAACTTTTTGAGGCTCTGGGAGAGATGCGACAGGCGATGTTCCTCAAGGCGATGCAACAGTGGGACCTCGAGAATGTCGAAAAATACATCGCGCAAATGTGGAGCCCCCTTGAAGTGTTCGAAGAAGCCCTGCATATCAACAAGGTCGATGAGACCGAATTTAATGTGCTGAACCACGGCGACTGCTGGTCCAACAACATCATGTTCAATTACAAAGACAACGGTGAGATCGATAGAACCATATTTGTGGACCTGCAGATAGGCAAGTGGGGCAGTCCGGCCCAGGATCTTTGGTACCTGATCACAACATCTGCATCGCTGGATATCAAGGTCAAGGAATTCGATCACTTTATTCAGATCTATCACGAGCGTTTGGCAGAATGCCTTAAACTTCTGAACTACTCCAAAACCATTCCCTCTCTCAGGGATCTGCACATTATGATGCTGAAATACGGATTCTGGGGTAGGTTTTTTTGGGTTAAAATTTGATATTTAATCCTCTACTATTATTATTATTATTATTTTCTTATAGGACCCCTAACCGCTATGGGTGTGATGGTGGCGACATTTTTGCCCACTGACAAGGACGCCAACATAAAGATGATGATGGCCCCAGGACCCGAGGCCGATGCCATCCGTTACAGGACCTTTATAAATCCCTTTTATGCTAGGGCCATGACGCAGCTTCTGCCGTTTTTCCAAAATAAAGGACTTTTGAAGTCGGCTTAGGTTTTAGTTCGGTTACTCTTTACAATGTAGCCACTGTACATTTTGTGTGATATCGTATATCATAAGAGACAGCAATAAATAAGCAACATTTATTTAATTTAAACATACAGTTTCCAGTTTTTACAATGAAATCGCTTGCTTGAACTTTGGACAGCAACAATTCGCTTGGCACAATCGGAGAAAACAATCATCATGACTGGCTAAAAATTAAAACGATATGGTATGGGGCTTTTTTATTGAACCCGAAGAGAAAACGATTTTATCCAAATGTATTTTATATATATATTTATATTTCTTCATATCTATGTTTAAACTTGTGAGTGTCAAACTCAAGATCTAGTGACGTATGTGCTAAATGTAATACGCAGTTTTTGACCGCCGTTATCACTCAATCAATTAACTCAAATTGACGTCGACGAAGCGAAAACCATTTATTAGCGGTATTTTTTCACAACTTAAGAACTGATAACCATAATATTAGCAGCGCCAACAGATATTTCTTTAATCTGTTTTATATCTATTGATGTGTCACTTCAAAACCGCACTCGTTTTCCACATCTGTAATTCTGTTTTATCTGTAATCCGCTAGTTTAATCAGTTGGAAACAAACACAAAATAAGTGCACTCCATACGGATGGCATTGAGGGAAAATGGCTGGGTGACTGCGTCATAAATGGGGCTTTAATTGCCCGCGGCAGTCAGTCTACATATATAATTAGATACACGCAAATATTTCTCATTCACTAGGCTTCAGATGAGCGACCATAGAGAGACGTAAATTAGCGATTCAAATGAGGTAAACATTTAAATTGTTTGCTTTTGAAATCATTTGTTAGCTTGGATTTTCATGATATTTTGTTAAAACGTGCTCAGCAGACTCACTATATTTTATATATTATTTATTTACCACTTTACATTGATCACCACGTTCAAATCAGGTGTGTAACCTAGGTAAAATATGGAATGAAAATACTGATTCTATATAAGCAAGCCCGTTGAAAAAGTTTTTCAAGCTTGGAGTAAGCCCAACTTTTCCAATCGGGGCAACAGTATTTTTACATCCTCAATGTATTCTTTAGAAAAGGAGCATTTTCTTCGCTTTTCCTCATTCTGAAGCAAATCGCCAAAGTCTACAGACGTATCCCTTAACGCCCACATCAAAGGCAAGAAGGTGCTTATAAGAAAGAATTCTAAAGGAGACGTACAAATTGTAAGAAAATGTTATTATAAAAATTAAATTAGCTCACCATAGTATTTATGCTGATGCAGGCGCTGCCAAAGACCCGATTGTGTTGGCATTTCACCTTTGTATCCGACTTTCTTTAAAACATCCTCTAGTACGAAATAGTAATAGTTGACAAGATCATCCCAGTGCTTCCAACGATGTTCTGGCTCCATAAGCATATATATCGAATAAACCAGATCGAATGTCAGGGGAAAAAGGTTCGAGATTTGAAAATCAAGTAACATGCAGTCTTGGAGGGATCCGGGATCCTTATACTTGAACATAATGTTTCGAAGGTGTAGATCCCCGTGGCAAAGTACCCTGTACTGGTCTACTTTTGGGTTGTTCCGGGTTTCCTTCCACTCTGCCAAAAGAAGCTCCAGAAAGTCTCCCTTGATGCTTTCAAAATAGGATTTGTACTTATTAAGCTCCGGTTCTGTACTCAAAAGTTCCACGAAAAATTCGATTCCAGTTTTCATGAAAGGCTCAGTCATAACATGTGGCATCTCAAATAGTCCGTGTGTGTATGGTTCTAGAAGATCTGGTTGCTACAAAGAATTGATAGTCATAATACTTCACCCATTAAATATAAATTCAAGACAGAGAAACAAAACGAAGAACATTTTGTTCATTAACCCCTAAAATTCTGCATAATAATTTTACAGATTATAATATTGATCCATTTAAAAACTTACCTCATACTGAACTTTTAAGCTGACTGCATGCCACTTAGCCAGTTTAAAGTACACCCGGTGAATCTCGTCTAGGGTGGCATCCCGATCCCTCAGCACAAAGTAGCCCACCTCTACCAGATCCTCAAAGATGAGGACCTGATGCGGCACTAGACTGTGATATATGCAATTGACGTACAGCTTGGTGCTATCGCCTGCCTGGCGAAGAATCCTCTCGAATTCGGGCAGCACCTTAGTATACATGCCCATCTCCGTTACGAATATGGGTGATCCCCCTAGCAACTCCTTCTTGTGACCCTCCGCCTCTGGCATCGTTTTAATGATCAACGACTTTTTAAACTCCCCCTTGGGGGTGGTATACTTGACCTTTGCCCGAAACATGATGCTGGCATAGTGATCGCCCTTCGCACTCGCCGGGGAGAAGGTTAAGTCGATTACCGTGAGCTCGGGTTCTTTTTCATGGGATCCCAGAACATCTGCTATGAACTCCGAGTTCAGCCACTCAGGTGGCACCAGTTCGTCATCGTTAAACTGACTGTTATCGGTGTTCCCGGACATTTTGTTTACCAACTTCTATTTCGATTTCAAAAAGTGAGCAAACTGAACAAAGCTCAATTTTGCTTCTACTTAAATTAATTTTCAGAGATAATTTCGATTTAGAATGCAATTGTATGGGATTTTTAAAAGCTTTTACCCTGAGATAGAGGAGAGCTTTTCGTTGTATTTTGAAATACTTTCTTTCTCTGTTTGGGCATCAGAAAGAGAGTGCTTTTAGACGCGCTTGCTTTATCATCCCACTAAGCCCAGTGGGATCACATACATAACTCTCCCAAAAAAGGAGTAGATTTAATCTTTAGTAGTATTTTAGGCTTCCAGCACTGCCAAACACATTGAAAAATATAACATTTAATTAACAACAGAGTACTACACTATAAAAGCATATATACAACCGCTTGGCATTCGACTACCAAAGAATGAAAACAGGTGAAACCTTTATGTAAGATAAACTTTTTTGGATATTTATTCTTTTTTTAAATTTAGATATTCCCCTTCAAAAATCCTCGAAATATCCAGCCTTTTCAAATCTGGCCAGCATAACTTTGGTTTCTTCAACAAAATCTTTCAATCGATAGCATTTTTGACGAGTTTCTTCATTGTGCAGCAAATCAGCTAAATCCATGGAATGAGTTCTAAGACCAATCGACACCGGCAAGAAAGTGCTCAGCAATAGGAACTCTGAAATCCAAACGTTGCTTAAAAGATCTTTAGAGGACTGACAGCATTTAACTCACCGTAATATCTATGGCGTTTCATTTCCGCCCAGAATCCATGAGGAGTGGGCATTGTACCCTGGTAGTGAATCTTTTTGAGGGTTTCCAGCAGGACGGTGAAGTAATAGTTTAACAAAGTCTCTATTTCTCCGCACCTTTGTTCTGGCCCCATCAACATATAAATGGAATACATCAGATCAACGGCCATTGGAGCTACATTGCAGCCCTGATAGTCCAGCAGCATGCAGTCCTCGAAGCCTCCGGTTTCCTTATTGTGTTTAAACATCATATTTCGGGAATGGAAATCTCCATGGCAGAGAACATTATATCCTGGTTTGGGATTAGTGCGATACTCTTGCATGATATCCCGTAAACGGTCCTTAAAGTGCAGTGCTATCTTTTCAAAGTGAGGCCGGTATTTTGTCAGTTCTGGAATCCGGCTCAACAAATCGATAAAGGGAGCCATTCCTGCGTTTATAATGGGACTGTCTATCAGGCCAGGCATATCACACAATCCGTACTTGAACTCCTTTAGGTAGTCAGGGCGCTAAATTAATTGAAAAAATTATATTTATTTTCATAAATAATATGGTACTTTTTGAAGGTTTTACCTCGTAAATTACTTTCATGCTGATTGCATGTATTTTAGCCAGCTTGGAGTAGGCACTACAAATTTCCTCCTGGTTGAGGTAACGACTTCGCACAACTGAATATCCCATCTCCACGAGATCTTCAAAGATTATAATCTGCCGTGGCTCCAGACTGTGATAGATGCAGTCCACATACAGCTTGGATGTATCATTTATTTCTCCGAGAATCCTTTCCCACTCAGGTAGCACTTTACTGTACATTCCAATCTCAGTTTTGAATAGAGGCGAATCGGCAAACATATCCTTTTTGACGCCTTCCTCCACAGGCATTGTTTTTATGATTAGCGACTTGAAGAAGGATCCTTTCTGCGTTGTATAGTCCACCTTAGCGCGGAACATAATGCTGGCATAGTGATCTCCTTTAGCACTCGCCGGAGTGAAGCTCAAATTGGTAATTTGAAGGTCTGATGCCTTTTCGTGGGCACTTAAAACCTCCGCTATAAACTGCACATTCAGCCATTCCGGAGGATTTAACTCGTCAGCATTAAAACTATCTTCAGCCATATTGTCGCACCTAAGGTTATACTTGCAATACTAATTTCTACTTGTCCGTGGGGTGCCTATATATACAAATGTTCGATTTATAAAAGCTTTCAATCGTTTCGCTTGGCGAAATTATTATCAGTTTGATGTTGGCTCTTAAGATACCGAACAGGCAACAGGCCAGATTGGAAACAGAAACCAACCACGCTCTTTTGGCATCTCGATTTTATTTAGAGCTTTCAAGCTTTAAAAATTTCCCCAAAGTAAAAGTGTTTATTTATCATTATTTAAACCACTGCGATGCATCTTGTCTTTTATTTTCAAAGTGGGTTAATTACAAGATACCGTTGTGTCACGCTGACAACCTTTACCTTTAAAAGCTTTACGATATACATTTTGTTTGTAAAGAGAAAAGCTTTAGCTTGTCATGAAACTACCGAAACGAACGTCACTAAGTCAGTTGAAAGATAGGCGTTGGATCGAGAATACCGCAGATACAGTATGGCGAACCCAACAGAAACAATAGTTAATCCAAACGAGCATTTGGAGATTCCCAAGTGGATAAATGAGGAATACTTCCAGCAAGTTCTGCAGAAAGATGAGCCAGACTATAAGAAGATTTTTAACTTTAAGCCTGTAGCTGCCATCCCACCAGGGGAGAACTTCACATCAATTATGCTGCGTATTCACTTGGATCTCCAGATGAAAGGTGAAAAAAGTTTTTGAATCAAGAGAACTTAATAGACTAAATGTTTGGATCTCCACAGATGGCAGCACTAAACATAAAACCTACATTTTTAAGACTATGCTGGCGGAGGAACGTGGTGGCAAGGAGATTCGCGAAGGAGGTATTTTCGACAAGGAACTAATGATGTACCAGACGTATCTGCCCGCCTTCGAGGAGCTATATAGTTCCACCGGAGAGAAGATTCAGCTGGCTCCTAAATGCTTGCATACAGATCAGCGTGAGAACGGAATCCATTTTGTGTTTGAGGATCTGGGTGTGAAGAAGTTCCAGAATGTGGATCGCATCCAGGGTCTGGATCTTGAACATATGAAGAGATCCCTCCATAAACTAGCCGAGTTTCATGCGGCTGCAGCTGTTTACGCCGAGCAAAAAGGACCGTATCCCTCGCAATTCGAGGAGGGATTTATTGGCAGGGACAAAGTCAAGATCCATGAAGCGGGTTTTCTAGTAAAGGCGAGAACATACCCCAAGGCCATGGCATTTTGGGGCTTGGAAGATCCGGAAAAATATATAAATAACTTTGTAAGTCCGCTCCTCTTACCTTAAATTGGCCAATTACTAAACTTATTTTATTTTACTAGCCTACGGTGCAGCAATACTCAAAAATGTGTGAAAAGAATCTGGAGACGGATCCATTGGCCTTCAACACCCTTACGCATGGTGACTTCTGGTCCAGTAATCTCATGTGCAACTATCTAGCCAATGGCCAAATCGATGAGGTCATCATGGTCGACTTTCAGCTGTGCAAATGGGGCAGTCCTGCCCAAGATCTCCTCTTCTTCATCACACTCTCAGCGGCTAGTGATATTAAGCTCAAGGAGTTCGATAACTTTGTCAGGATTTACTGGGAGCGATTAGTGGAATGCCTAAAGCTGCTAAAGTACCAGAAATCTCTGCCAAAACTTCGAGACCTGCAGACATCTTTGTATCAAGACACCAATACTATCTACGGTAAATTCATGAATTAAATAAATGTTTAATGTATGCGTTATTTACATTTTCGAAAATTCTTTTTAGCTTTTATTGCCGTCTCCAATCATCTTCCCGTCATTCAATTTCCCTCCGACAAGGAATCCAATTTGCATTCCCTTCTGCGAGATGACGAGGAGGGTGATAAATTCCGCATGCGAACATTTACAAATCCAAGTTTTTGCCGTCTTATGAAGGAAATCTATCCATTTTTTTACAACCGTGGAATTTTTAATTTTATTGACTTCGAATAAGAAAAGAAATGTATTTAAAGATTTTTGAATGGGTCTCAAATAAAATGAAAATGTTGTTGACTGAAATGCCACAAACAAAGTAAATCACTATACGAACTAAGACAACTTTTAGCTGATGACGTCCCAAACAAGATCTTAACATCACGATGACTGGCTTTTTTAGATAAGAAAACAAACAAAACAAACAAATATAACTGCTGTCGCATACGATTTGAACTACCAATAATGAGTAAGCCAAAAATTTGGTGACTTAATTGTATACAAAGCATGCGTGTGACCAATTAATTTGTATACTATCTGTGCTGTAGAAACAAACAAATTATCTGACTTGTTAAATATCTGATTAAATAATTTATGGTGAAATACCAAAACAAAAACGTTCGTTCTTTACACTGACTCGCAACCAAATTGGCTTTATAAGGCTGATACTGTATCACGAACAAACATTCATTAATCAGTCTTGAATTTGCTTGTGTGCTATCAATTGACTGTCAAGGCCAGCAAACCTATGTAATACAATTGAGCACATGACGATTTTTTAATGCTCTTCATAAAAATAAAATAAATAGCTGATAAGGTAGAAAAGTTCTAGATGGATATAAGATTTATCAAAAACAATATAGATACACAAAATACATCTTCATTGAGAACTACCCATAATCATGATGTCAAAGTGAAAATACGTCAACTAAGCGTTATAAAAAGCAAGCAAGCAAGTCATAAAAAATAATAAACAACTCAAAACAGAAATAAAATTTTAAAATGTGAAAATATTTATAAAGTCCCGCTAGACAAAATTAAAGAGATAGTTTGACAATTAAAGAGACAAACTTAAGCAACTTATTGCTGTTACCCAACATTATGAAATAAGTTATCGATAAGAGAACTCAAAAATTGCTATTAAAGCAGCGTTAGAAATGTTTACAAATTCAGTCCCGAACTAGCAGGTGCCGGAAGAGGTTGTGCTGGCCGAATACACTAGAATAAATAGCAAAATGTCCGACAGCGACGAAATCGTAAACCCCAATGAGCATCTGATCATTCCGGATTGGATCAATGAAAAGTACTTCGAAGGTGTCCTGGCCAAGGACGAACCAGATCATTCTAAAGTACTGAAATTCACCGTAGTGGCGGCCATTCCGCCTGGGGAGAATTTCACCTCGACCATGTTGAGGGTCTATATTAAGCTGGAAATGAAAGGTGAGTTTGTGATAAACATATGTCAATAATCATAATAATAAAGACCTATAAATACTTCATATGTGGTTGTTATTAGTTATTGTACTTGATAAAGTTTCATAAGCTTTAAATAAAGATACGCCTAGTTGTGGGGTAACGTTTTATAGAGTTTCCAGATCTCAATAACATGTTTAAAAATTCGATTTTTATAATATTGCAGATGGTAGCGTAAAGACCAAAACATATATTTTCAAGACGATGCTACCTGAGGAGCGAGGTGGCAGTGACATCAACGATTTTGGACTTTTCCCCAAGGAGGCTAAGATGTACGAAACGTACCTTCCCGCCTTCGAGGCCCTCTACAAGGATGTCGGGTGGGACCTAAAATTGGCGCCCAAGTGCCTGCACACTGAGGAGCGGGAAGGAGACATCCACTTCATCTTCGAGGACCTGTGTGTCCAGCGATTCAAGAACATGGATCGTACCAAGGGACTGGATATGGAGCACATGACAAAATCCCTGCACAAATTGGCCGAGTATCACGCGGCCAGTGCGGTGTACGAGGAGCTGCATGGTCCCTATCCCAGTGAATTCAATGAGGGATTCGTGAAGCGGGACGTAAAGAAATTCCATATTGATGGGTTCAAGCGGAAGGAAAAGGCCTACAAGAAGGCAATGCTTTTGTGGGGCATGAAAGACGCAGAGAAATACGTCAAGGACTTTGTAAGTTGAATATAGTTGAAAGAGGAATAGCAGTAATAATATCTCCTTATTTTTAATTAGCCCACTGCCGATCAGTATTGGGCTCAATGCCTGAGTACTTTGGAGGCGGATCCCACGGAATTCCATGTACTCAATCACGGTGACTTCTGGTCTAGCAATCTGATGAGCAATTATTTGCCCGACGGAAGTCTCGATCAGCTTATACTAATCGACTTCCAGATTACCACATGGGCCAATCCTGCCGTGGACCTGCTCTTCTTCCTCACCCTCTCTCCCGCAAAGGATTTGCTTATCAAGGAGTTTGATCACTTCGTGAGAATCTACTGGGAGCGCCTCATCGAGTGCCTAAAGGTTTTGAAACTGAAAAAGCCCTTGCCAAAACTACGCGATCTTCAAAGCTCTATGAACAACAAGCACTATTCATTTTACGGTAAGATCTAGATTAAAACGTTTTTTTTTCATCACTGAATCAAATTATTCCCCTGTAGCTTTCTTCAGCATTATGAATCACCTGCCCATAATTCTATTTCCCACCGATAAGGACAGCAGTCTACACAATATGACCGCTGACACAGAGGAAGCAGAAAGTCTCAGATTGCGTCTGCTTTCCAATCCCGCCTTTGGAAACGTTATGAAGGAGCTATATCCATTCCTGTATAACCGCGGTATTTTAAACTTTGAAGACTATGATGTTTGATTTGTGAACTTGCAATAAATGAAAGATAAGTATTACGAAAACAAGTTTGGAGTGTCAAAAAAGTGTGCACCTTATCAGTATGACTTTGGCTCGAGTCAAGTTGATGATCACTTCAGATAAAAAAGGTTTGGGTTTCAGTTAACTCAATGCTGAAATAATCTAAAACTATAGTCTTAATTGGGTTTATAATTGTGTTTCTGCTGAACTTTCCAACCATCATAAAAAATGGCTACAATGCTTGCCAGAGAATAATCTCCAGAGATATTATCTTTATGTGATAAACTTAACATAATGGCATAAGACTTAAATTTGGAATCAGTTCAAATCATTTCGCGCTCCGAGAAGATCGAAAACCCCAACGAGAGTCTGCTTATACCGGAATGGTTAAACAGGGCGAAGTTTGAGTTCTTGCTCGCAAGGGATGAGCCTGATTATAGTAAGATTCTCCAGTTTACTCCAGTGGCCGCTGTTTCGCCAGGATGCAATTTCACATCGGTCATGGTGCGTGTTTACTTGGATTTAGAAATGAAGGGTGAGGTGTTCTCGATTATATAATAAGGAACAACGTGAAAATCTCTTCTCTTTAGACGGAACTCAATTAAGAAAGTCGTATGTGGTCAAGACCACCCTGAGTTTAGATAAGGGCGGAAAGAAAGTGAATGAGATGCGGTTCTTCCATAAGGAGCAGCAGATGTACTCCACTTATTTACCGGAGTTTGAGAAAATATATCGTGAGGCTGGACATCCTGTGCAGCTGATGCCAAAGTGCTTGGAAATCGGAGAGGTCGAGAGAAATCTCTACTTCATCTTTGAGGATCTTTCAGCCCAGAACTATAAGAGTACGGATCGAACCAAGGGGGTGAATATGGAGCATATGCGACTGTCTCTTCGGAAGTTGGCTGAACTGCATGCCGCCAGTGCGATCTACAAAGATCGCCATGGGCCCTACCACACTGACTTTTATCATGGATTCGTCAAGAAGGACAACCTTCAGCTTAACCTGAATAGGTTTAAAACAAAGGCTACGGAATACAATGAAGCCATGAAAACTTGGGGAATGGATGACATCTCATAAATTTAATTACAGCCCACTACAGAGCAGTTTGGCAATCTTTGTTTGGAATACCTCAATGTAGATCCCCAGGATTTCAATGTCCTCACTCATGGCGACTTTACTGCCAGCAATATTCTATACAAGTACGATGAAAATGGCGCTCTTAGTGAGGCCGTTCTACTGGACTTTCAGATCTGCAAATGGGCAAGTCCGGCTCAGGATCTGCTAATGATGATAACCGTTTCCGCCGAGAAGGATTTGCGCTATCGGGAATTCGATAATTTTGTGAGAATCTACTGGGAATATCTCATCGAATGCTTGAGAGTGCTGAAGTACGAAAAGCCGCTTCCCCAACTGAGGGAGCTACAATCTGCCATCTATAAGAAAAACAACACATTCTGTGGTAGAGGCTCTGCATATATATAATTTACTTAAACGTTTTACAAACTTTTCATATTTCCTTAGCTTTCTTTTCCGTGTTTAGTCACTTACCTAGCCATTTGCTGCCCCCTTGTAAGGAAAGTAACCTGCATACCCTTAATTCAAAGGATGAGGAGGGCAGGAAGTTTCGAAACCGATCCTACACAAATCCAGCCTTTGTGGAAGTCATCAGAGAGTTGTATCCCGTCTGCTGCAGCCGCGGTCTCTTTAATTTCGAAGACTTTGACTGATCGCAAGTTTATTCATCTTCCACTGCATCTTGCACTCGATTCTATAAAATAAATTGTGTGCGAATATTGATTCTGGTTTTTTCAAGATTTACGTGGCGAATGTCGCGACTGCATTACAATTGAAAGCGGGAGACCTTGAAATAGAATTTCAACTGGCAAAATATTCAAAGATTTTTTTATTAAAAGTAATATATTTTTTAAACTAAATTAATGTATATTTTTTTTGGACACTTAACTTGAGATACTAGAAGTTGCCTGTCTGCTTATCACGCACTCACCGTATCTCCATCAACAAACTGATAAAAGCCATAGAATGATAGCGCCAAGTAGAGCAAGGTACGCCTTAAGAAATATACAAAAATTCTTTGCATACATATTCTTTGTGCCTATAGGCACAAGTAAAAATATAGTAGTGGATAATCAATATTCTGAGTTACAGATCTTAAAATGAAATATTTTAAATAGTTCTAAGAATTCAAATTTTTTGCACTACTTAATGTAAATGATTTCCAGAGCTTTTTCCCTCCCCGAACTTTAGGTTATCAGGTATTCTCATCACAATACTGCCACTGTTGATAAGAGCGGCGCCTGGTGCTGACCATATCGGGAACCGTACGGGGGAAAGCTCTACCCCACCAATTATCGCCCACTGCCCCACGGGGAGCGTCTTTGGCCCAGACGCCATGATCAGTGTCCCAGCTGTTGACGAACCAGTTGGACGGGCAGTTGGCATTGCTTTCGGGGCGTTGATAAGTGCGCACCTCACCCACCTCGTCATACTGCGGTTGTTTTTGTTGCTGTGCGTGCAGTAAAACAAAAATAACATCGCGTCGCTCAAACAAGAAAAACATTCTCGATAAGGAAAGTGGAGGCAAAACAGTTGCGCCGCACACTTTGGACCGGGAACAACGCATAACCGTTTCGATCCGATCCGATACGATCCAATACGATCCACTCTGGCGGAATTTCAGCGAAATGCCCGATAACAGCAACAAGTTCTGCAATTCCAGCGATGTCCGGATTCCGGATTGGGTCAACGAGGCCTACTTCAAGCGACTGCTTAAGAGGGAATTTCGGGAGTTCCGGCGCATCCTGAACCTCTCGATTATTCCGGCCACGCCGCCCGGAGAGACCTACACCTCGCTGCTGATGCGCATCGTCATCGACATTGAGATGAAAGGTATGCTTAAATTAAGGTTTAACAGCTTGCTGAGGTATGGTAATATTGAAATATCAAAATATCAAAGCTATAAAAAACTTCTGTTGCAAATTTTAAAAAGGTTAAACAATTTGTAATCTAAAATCGTATTTTACAAATCAATTTTTCCATTGTATGATAGATGGATTCTCACAACAAAAGTCGTACATAGTGAAGACCATGCTGGACGATGCCCAAGGAAATGGTGGCTTTGTGAATACCCTGAATATCTTTCCAAAGGAGAAAATGATGTATGAAACGATCATACCGAATTTCGAACTTCTCTATGAGGAGGCCGGACTGAGTGTGAAGTTCGCACCAAAATGTCACTGGGCGGAGGACATTAAAGGGCGAATCTGCCTGGTGCAAGAGGATCTGCAAACGAAAAAATACCGCAATATCAATCGCCTCAAGGGTTTCGATATGGTCCATATGCAACGTGTGCTGGAAAAATTAGCCGAATTTCACGCGGCAAGTGCAGTTTGGCGTCAGCGTAATGGACCTTTTCCCGATGACTTTCAGAGGATTTATCTACCCGCCAACTACAACCGATCCAAGTCTTACCAGGCGAGGCTTCAGAGCTTTAAGACAGCAATGGCCAGTTGGGGTCTGGCCGATCATGAGGAGTACGTGAGTCGCATAGTAAGTATAATAAGTTTCTAAATGTTCATAATGGAATTGATAGTAATGATTCCGTTTATAGCCCACGGCCGATCAATTTGTGCAATCCTACGCCCGCTGTTTCAACAACAATCCCCATGAGTTTAAGGTTCTTAATCACGGCGATTTGTGGTCTAGCAACATAATGCTAAGCTATACCCAATCTGGTGATATCAACCAAATTCGTTTCGTGGATTTCCAGCTGTGCAAATGGGGCAGTCCGGCTCAGGACTTGTGGGAACTCATCATTTGCTCGACCCGCCATAGTATACGGATACAAAACTTCGACTGCTTTATCAGGATATACCATACCCACCTTGTGCGTTGTCTGAAGATCCTTAAGTATAGCGAAAGAATGCCGATGCTAAGGGAGCTGCATATGAACATGATAAAGTATGGATTTTGGGGTAAGTTCGGATAACTGCTTCGAGGGCACTATCAATAATTTTCCCTTTCCCTTAGGTTACTTTAACACCTTCACCCATTTGGTGTTTATCCTTTTACCCGTGGACACGGAGGCCAGCTTGGTGAAGCTTACGCAGCCGGGAGAGGAAGGGGATCGTTTCCGGTCCAAGGTCTACACAAATCCCCTTTACGTTCGTGCTGCCCTCAGCATATTCCCCTTTCTTTACAGGCGTGGCATCCTAGACTTTTAAAGTAATGCTAGTTACTTATGTACTTATTCCTAATAGCCCTACCACATTCTTTTATGCACTTTTTACCGAATTAAAACCTGTGTGGAACTGAAAGAACGAACAGTTTTATGTATTGTTTAACTGCGACAAAGTCTAACTAATATTTTTAAATAAAGGTTTTTTAAATTTTTATCTTAGGGATTTCATACCCTATACAAAAGAAGGCACATTAACTTCAGCATTATTACAAAGATCGATTCAGAAAGCGTCAAATTTTTTTTTTTATATTTAAAGAACTAATTACTTCGAGCTATTTTTAATCGATAATAACTAGATCAAATATAATAAACGCATTGCAACTCGTCGAAGCTTATCACAACAGGTATCTCTGTTAAATAGAACAGTAATAGGTCGATAATAATAACCGAAACCAGCAGAACATTAAATTTTTTTGTAATAAAGTAACTTTAGAAATAAATGCAGTTATACATTGGTTCTATAATGCAGTCTTCCATTTCATATTTTTCTCTTCTTATAAATATAGAAATGGCAGCACTGCCTTTTCTTATCAGTCAACAGTATCCACAAGATTCGTTCCACATTTATCCGCAAACTGGTTTCTGAGCTATGTGCTTGGTGGTTCCCACATGTACATTTTACATATTATATATACCCAAATCAGCTGATAAGCCAGCGTAAAGCTAAAAACAGAGAGAGCTTTATGGAAGCTCTGTCTTTCTCCCACCCGTCACATGTTTCGCCCCACATTCTCGATTCGATAGCCCCCAAATTAAGTTGCTGCTCAGCTGCTCTCGGTTTTTTTCTATTCGGTGCGGTCAGGTGACTTGAAAAAAAACTAAAAAATAAATAAGTTACAATGGGAACCGGCAGCAAGAACTACCAGGCACCGGAATGGCTTACCGCTGAATTCCTGCAGGATGTGCTGAAGGAGCACTTCAAGGAGGAGCAGCTGGCGGTCACGGAGTTGCTGGTTAAAAGCGCCCAAGTTGGCGACCAGGCTGCGGGATTTGCCAGTGAAATGCACCGGGCCAGCTTCAATCTTCAAAGGGGTTCGGCGCCGAAGAGCAAGTTCTCGGTGATTGTAAAGGATCATCCTAAGGGACAAACGGGTGCGGTGGCCCACAGAAGTAAGCTCTTCAAGCGCGAGATTCTAACCTACAAGGAGGTGCTGCCACGAGTCCAGGCCCTTCTTCAATCCATCGGAGATCAAACGAAAATTGCCCCCACATGCTACTACACCACGGAATCGCCAGAACCCTTCCTGATCCTGGAGGACATGCAGTTGTCCGGCTTCGAGAATTTCGAGCGGGGTCGTCTACTGAACCTGGATTACGTACTGCCTACCATTGAGAAGGTCGCCAAGTTGCACGCCTGCAGCGCCCTCATCGCCCAGGAGAACCCCGAGGTGCTGGAATTCTTCGACGAGGCGCCCATCTCCCGTAATCCCGACCGTCGCGACTTCCTCACCTTCTTCCCCGTGAACATCCGCTGCGTGGCCGAGGAGGTGGCCCACTGGAAGGGCTACGAGGAGATCACGGAGAAGATGTTCAAGCTGGCCGAGAATGTCCTGCAGAGGGCGTTGACCATGTTTGAAACCACCGGCAAGGAGTTCCGCGTTTTCAACCTCACCGATCTGTGGATCAACAATCTTTTGTTCCACATTAACAACGAGACCAAGGAACCCGATGATGTGGTCACGGTAGGTCATTGATATGATAGGTATTATTTAAAGATAATATTAATATATATTTTAATATTCGATTTCCAGTTGGACTTCCAGTTGGCCTACGTGGGATCCCCAACAATTGATCTCAACTACTTCCTCTACGGCTCTTTGAACGAGAATGTTCGAAAGGTTCATTTCAAGTATATCGTTCGGGAATACCAGAGAATCCTACAGCAGACCCTGGAGAAGCTGAATTACAAGGGACACATTCCCACTCTTAAGGAAATCCACATTGAGTTGATCAACACCAGTCTAATGGGTCTGTTAATTTTTCCTCGATCTGAATAACGAAATTCTAATGATCCATTCTTTCAGGTGTCATTGGTGCCACATGCTTGACCCCCCTGATTTTCAGGGAAGGAGCCGGTTTCGAGAACCTCGAGGATCTAAACTCACGCACCGAAAGCGGCGATCGTTTCCGTCGCGAAAATGTCGAGAACCCTAAGTACCGAGCTTTCCTTCAGCGTACTATTAAAGAGTTTGAGCTGTCCGGATTCTTGGATATTTAAGTGAACGAACCGGAGAGAGAAGCTGACAGACAGATTACGTTACATTCGATCAAAAGTATTCGGGCTTCCAAATAGAGTAAGCTTTCCTTTTTTCAGACACTTAAGCTTTTTGACAAACAAATAAACTACCACCAGTTGTTTTAAAATTTTATTAAAAGTAATTCTAGAAGTAATTCTAGCTGAAAATAATACCAATTTATAGGTGGCCCGGAATTTGAAATCTATAAAATCGATAATACAAAGATACAATACAGATACAACCTATCTGAATTAGCATTCAGACATAATTAACATTTCCGTCTACAGTCCACTAAACTCATAGATCTTTAAAGTACCCCAATTCTTCGTATTTGGGAAGGAGCTTCTTGATTTCATCAACGTATAATTCGAATGTGTAGCATTTCTCTCTCGTTTTCGGGTCTAGAATTATATCGGCCATTTTCAGCTTATTTGCTTTAATGGGCAGCATCATTGGAAGAAAAGTGGAAATAAGGAAGAAATCTGTGAAAATAAATCCAAATTAAAAATAAGTATTTGATAACAGAAAACTAATGAAGGCACTTACCATAGTACTTGTGACGATGAATTTGTTTCCAGAAACCCACTTGTGTGGGCATCTCGGCCTTATAGTCCAATTTTGTCAATGTTTCCTCCAGAACGGAGAAATAATAGTTAATTAAATCTTTCCCGAGATCCAATCGCTGCTCTGCCTCCATAAGCATGTAGATGGAATAAATCAGATCGATTGTAATGGGGCACAGATTACAGACTTGGAAGTCCACAAACATGACGTCCCCGTTGTCCTTAAACATCATATTTCGAAGATGGAAATCGCCATGACACATTACGTAGTATCCATCAGATTGATAATTCTTTCGGTACTCCTGCAACACGTCAGCCATTCGCTGTAAGTAGTCTCCCTTTATTTTCTCAAAGTACGGCTTGTACTTTGTAAGTTCGGGAATCTTTTCTAGCATTTTCACAAAGTTAGCCATGCCACCTGTGACCATTGGATCCGACATCAATGCGGGCAACTCAATCAAACCATACTTAAAATCTTTCATGAAATCTGGTTGCTCATTCATAACTTTCATGCTGGCAGCATGCCATTTGGCCAGTTTGGAAAAGACTTTTTTCAGTTCCCCCTCCTTGATGGGTCTATTCCGAATGACAGAGTATCCCTGCGGCACCAGATCCTCGAATATCATCACCTGACGAGGCTGCAAACTGTGGTAAATGCACGGAACATATAGCTTTGTATCATCTCCCGCCTCCCGGAGAATCCTCTCGAACTCTGGAAGAGCCTTGGTATAGGCTCCAATCTCCGTAGAGAACAAATGTGATTCTGCCAGCATATCCTTCTTATGACCTTCCTGCTCGGGCATCGTCTTGATGATAAGGGGCTTACTGAACTTTCCCTTCGAGGTGGTATACTCGGCAGTAGTTCGGAACATAACGCTGGCGTAGTGATCTCCCTGGGCACTTGCGGGGGTGATTTGTAGATCTGTTACTTTCAGTTCCGGGCACTTTTCATAGCTGCTCAGCACGTCACCAATAAACTGGGCGTTCAGCCAAGCCGGAGCCTCTAGCTCGTCGGCATTGAATTCTTCTGTAACTGCTTTATCTGTCATGTTTGTTTCGCGGTCTCGCAACCTACAACTATTCGGAACACTGTGCAATCTGGTTATACTAAAACCGATTGGGTACTCACTCGTTTTAAAGGTTTTCCAAGTGAGCTTTCAAAAGCAGTTTAAAGCTTTTTCATTTGAATCTTTTCGATTCTGTATGAAATAACCCGACCCCCTATATCTTATCAACAGGATAATTACCACTTGATCGTAATTCAAAATTTAAATCTAGTAACTAATCAAAACATAATAATCAATACAAACAAAGAATATCTTAATGACACCTAGCACCTAACTCCGTAAATAAAATAAAACTCACAGAAATAATTGATTTCTGTTGTTACAGTAAGCATGACTAGCAGTTAAAACTAAAAGCTTGAGAGATACGACTATAGTTTGATAAGTCCTAGGCAATGAGCTGTTAATTGTTGTAGTCCATGGTGATATTACATTAAAACGAACTAATAGCAGAAGTAGTATTACCCTAAAATATTTATTTTCATTGATTATTATACAATTTATTTTATAAATTTTCAAAATAACCCATTTTTTCAAATATAGGCAACAGTGTTTTAACATCTTTGAGGTAAGCATCCAAGAAATAGGTATTTTGTTTTGTTTCGGGATCCAAAATTAAATCTGTCAATTTTAATCTTTTCGTTTTAATGGCGAGTATCATAGCCAGGAAAGAGGTCATCAGGAAGAAGTCTGCATCGAAAAATGTTTATGAATAATTTAAGATTTTGTTACTTGCATTTTAGCCACTTACCATAATATCTATGCCCACGAATATGATCCCACAACCCACTCTGGGTGGGCATTTCACCCTTGAAGCCCACTTTCTTCAGAGTACCCACCAAAACAGAGAAATAATAATTGATAAAATCTTTGCCGAGGTCACAGCGCTCTTCTGACTCCATCAGCATGTAGACGGAGTATGTTAGGTCGATGGTAATGGGTCAAACGTTGCTGATCTGAAAATCAACCAGCATAACATCCTCGGGGGCTCCTGTTTCCTTGTTGTTCTTAAACATCATATTGCGAATATGGAAATCGCCATGGCAGAGCACATAATACCTATTTGCTTGCGGATTGGAACGGTATTCCAGCATAATTTCACTCATCCTCTGGATGTAGTTCTCCTTAATTTTTTCAAAATACGGCTTATACTTTGTAAGTTCCGGAACCTTGTCCAGCATTTCCAGAAAACATGGTACCCCAGTGGTGACCATGGGATCGCTTAAAAAAGCGGACATATCCCACATACTATATTTAAATTCTTCAAGGAAGTCAGGTCTCTGAAGTGGCATACGAAAGGCTTGATCAATATTTAATATTTCATTAGCAGTGGGTATAATACCTCATTTATAACTTTCATGCTGACTGCATGCCATTTGGCTAATTTGGAAAAGACTTCTATCAGTTCTTCTTTGGTGGCAGAGCGATCCCGGATGACGGTGTATCCCTGCGGGACCAGATCCTCGAAGATCATCACGGCACATAGAGCTTGGTATTGTCCCCTGCCTCTTGCAGAATCCTCTCAAACTCCGGCAATGCCTTGCTGTACATCAGGATTTCTGTTTCGAAGATGTGCGAATTCGAGAGCATATCCTTCTTGTGACCTTCCTGCTCCGGCATCGTCTTAACGATCATTGATTTGGAGAACTTTCCCTTCGCGGAGGTGTACTCCGCAACAGTTCGGAACATAACGCTGGCATAATGATCTCCCTGGGCAGTAGCTGGTGATATTTTCAGATCGGTAACTTGCAATGGAACCTTTTCGTATGCATTCAGGACCTCTTCAATAAACTGGTTATTAAGCCAAGCTGGTGGCTGGAGCTCGTCTGCATTAAATTGCGATGTATCTACTTCTTCTGTCATTTTGCTAGCTTTAACTGGACTGATTAACGATCGTCGGACTATGTCGAGAACTATTGGGGGTCCGCTCGTTTTACACTATTCTAAAAATAGCTCACCCATAGTTGCAATAGCTTTTCTTTATTTTATTTAATTTGACGAGAACTGAATTACTAAAATAGGCGGTCGGCACACAATACAAAAATGTTTGCCGTTTATTTGTGTGAGTAATTTGCACAGGGTGTATGTGCCGACATTTGTATTTGTAATCATGATATTTGGTTTAATTCAAACCTTGGTAAAGCTTTTGATGTTTTAGATAATAAGCTATTTTGAATGCATTATCATTTAACTTAAATTGCAACTTGTTGATTGCGTTACACAAAAAATGAAATGTTTTTTGAATATTCAAATTTAATCAAAATAAGGTCTTTAGTTGTAAGGGTATTTTCTAGTACCGGCATAACATATGATTAAATTTCGATACTGGCTAATGTATAAGCCGTGTTAATATTTTATATGAATATGGATCAAGACCCAATGATTTTCCTAGAAAGTGGCATTTCAGGACAGCAGATCGGTGAGTCTCCGTTTTTGAGGCATTACTTAGATCTCTAGTATTTCACCAAGGCACTAGTTATTAAACAAGCCGGCTAAGCTGATCGATATCTTTGACCGGCTTTTTAAAGTAATTCTACAATCTTATCACTCGAAACTGTACTATTGAGTAAACAATCCAAACTAGGGGTACAATTTATTTATGATCTTAGCCTTTTTGAAGCTCTTATTTTTGAGAAATAAATAAAATAGATAACGCTCTGTTTTTTTCAATTTTCAGATCAAGTGGTTGCTTATTACAGATATATTATTAGTAATACGTGTAATTGTCTCCAAGGTCAATTTTATTGTATAAATAGAATAGTTAATATTTTAATTTTAACAAGTTTAAAAGGCTAAGCCAAAATCATGCTGATGTTAATAAAACACAGATACCTTGTACTTAACAAATTAGACAACCAGGTGTATGTACTTCATCAGCATTGCATTGGTCAATATCTTCCTTGTCCGATAACTTAAAAGTATTTTTACAATCTTATCTATCAAACTAACTAATTGAACAGGCTAGCAGAATTTTGTTACAAATTCTACAATCTATTTATATGTTAGCTAGACAATATCTTCAAGTTAAGAGTTACGTCACCAAGTGCCATCGAACTTCACCTTCCAATAAACCTCCAGGACTCCCATTTCAATTGGTACTTCAATAAGAAAAGGAAACTTTTTGTTATATAACATTTAACTGCTTTATTAAATTATAACATTATAGATCATTAAAGTACCCCAATTTTTCAAATTTGGGCAAGAGCTTGGAGACATCTTTAACATAAGCGTCATGATAGTAAGACTTCTGCCGAGCCTCTGGATCTTGGATGGCGTCATGCATTTTAAGAGTGTTTGCTTTAATGGCCAACATCACTGGAAGCAATGTGCTGATCATAAATAAGTCTGAAATTGATTAAAATATAAAATAAATTCCTAAATCCTAAATCAAGCTTAAATAACCCTCTTACCAAAGTATTTGTTGTTCTGTAGTTGATCCCACAATCCAGTTTGAGTGGGCATATCCCCCTTGTATCCAATTTTCCTAAGAGTGTCTAGCAAAACCGAGAAATAGTCGTTGATCAAGTCTTTTCCCATTTCCCATCGCTGTTCCGACTCCATTAGCATATAGATGGAGTATGTTAAATCAACTGTAATGGGGACAAGATTGCAGAACTGGAAATCCACCAGCATAACGTCATCGTAGGCTCCTAACTTCTTGTTGTGCCTAAACATCATGTTCCGGAGATGAAAGTCGCCGTGGCAGAGGACATAGTATCGATCACTCCGCCGATATTTGTGAAATTCATGCATCTCAACTTGCAGTCGATCCAAATAGTTATCTTTTATCTTCTCGAAATAAGGCTTATACTTCTTTAGCTCTGGGAATTTGTCCAGCATTTTTATAAAGTTTCCCATGCCAGTGGTTATAAACGGATCCGAATTAATGGTGGGCATTTCAAAAAGGCCATATTTGAACTCCTTCAGAAAAGTAGGTTGCTGATAAAGAGGGAATGTTATAATGATAATAATAAAACACTAATATTTTACCAAGCTTACCTCATTAATGACTTTCATGCTGACTGCGTGCCATTTGGCCAGCTTGTTGAATGCTAATTTTAGATCCCCCTCCGAGGGAGGACTATTCCGGATGACAGTGTATCCTTGCGGCACCAGATCCTCAAAGATCATCACTTGGCGCGGCCTCAGGCTATGATAAATGCAGGGTACGAACAGCTTGGTATTGTCCCCAGCCTCCTGGAGAATTCTTTCGAACTCCGGGAGAGCATGGCAGTACATTCCGATCTCGGTTTCGAATAGATGCGATTCGGCCAGCATGTCCTTTTTGTGACCTTCCTGCTCCGGCATTGTTTTGATGATCAGCGGCTTGGAGAACTTTCCCTTCGCGGTGGTGTACTCCACTTTGGTGCGGAACATAACGCTGGCATAGTGATCTCCTTGGGCAGTTGCAGGTGAGATCTGCAGATCGGTTACATTAAGATCTATTTTCTCGTAGGCACTCAAAATTCCACCGATGAACCGGGTATTTAACCAAGATGGCGGCTGAAGTTCGTCAGCATTAAATTCAATAATATGACTTTCCATTTTAGAAATACTTGTGCTATTTTAACCGTAGTAGTAGAACCTTTCAGTTAGCTATTCGAAATGCTAGTGCGAGAGCTCTGAGAAACCACGATTGCTTTAAATAAAACTTGGCGAGCTTTATACTAGCTTTTAAGAGGGTTCTAGTAGTTTTCTATAAACAAAATTTATAATCTTATCATGGCTATTCGTTATCCTTGTTATAGAAATAAATATTCGATATGTTAAAGCTGTAAGTGGAGTTTTTATTTCATCGTGGAAAATCAATTTGGTTTTTTTAATATTCTACCTCCTAACTCATAAATTATAGTTTTCAATATAAAGTAGTGTTCACCTTGCGCATCTAAAAAAGTATTATTTTGTAAAGCTTATAATTAAAATGTGAATAGCGTAACTTTCTAGGCACTTGACGCCTACAATAATTAAACAAAAGCTGTAAGATAACAACTCTTATACAATCGAAAAATATTAATAACATTATAGCAGATCACATCAGATTATCATTTTTATAATTAAACAAAACATTTTTATTTCAAATATTAATATAACATATAAAATCATCATGCAGTATAAAACTAAAAATAAAACTCTATTATTAGTTATAGACCCTTAAAATAACCAAGCTTCTCGAACTTGGGCAATAATTTGGTAACATCTTTAACATATGTATCCAAAAAGTAGGTCTTTTGACGAGTTTCCGGATTCTGGATGAGGTCATGCATTTTATAAGTGTTTGATTTGATGGCCAAAATCAGGGGGAGGAAAGTGCTTATCAAAAAGAAATCTGAAAACGGATTATAAAAAGTATAAGTTTATTTAGCTTCTGCTTTTTCATGGTTAATACTAACTCACCATAATACTTATTGCGATGAATTTCCTCCCAAAGTTTTGCTTGGGTTGGCATATCACCCTTGTATCCAATGCTCTTGAGAGTTGCTACTAGAACGGTAAAGTAATAATTAATCAAGTCCTTTCCCATTTCCCGGCGCTGTTCGGGCTCCATTAACATATAGATGGAATATGTTAGGTCAACGGTAATGGGGCAAAGGTTGCTTAACTGGAAGTCCACCAGCATGGTATCCTCGTGGTTTCCGGTTTCCTTATTATTCTTAAACATCATGTTGCGAAGATGGAAGTCACCATGGCACAGGACATAGTACCCATCGTTCCGCCGGTTTTTGTGGTACTCTTGCATCTCGGCTTCCAGTCGATTCAAATATTTGTCTTGCATTTTTTCAAAATAGGGCTTATACTTTTTTAGGTCGGGTAATTTGTCCAGCATTTCAATAAAGCTCTTCATGCCAGTAGTAATGAAAGGGTCATTCTGTATGGTGGGCATATCAAATAAGCCATATTTGAAATCCTCTAGATAGGCAGGTTGCTGTTGGGTTAAAACATTACAGTGATAAGAAACTCACTTCATTTATTTTACTCACCTCATTAATAACTTTCATGCTAACTGCATGCCATTTTGCGAGCTTGGAGAAGGCTGTTTTGAGTTCCTCCACTGCAACTGGACGATCCCGAATCACTGAGTACCCATGTGGCACCAGATCCTCGAATATCATCACCCTACGTGGATCCAAGCTGTGATAGATGCAGGGCACGAATAACTTTGTGTTATCCTCTGCCGCTCGTAGAATCCTCTCGAATTCCGGAAGCACCTGGCAATACATTCCAATCTCGGTTTCGAATATATGCGATTCGCTTAGCATGTCCTTTTTGTGTCCCTCCTGCTCCGGCATCGTCTTTATAATAAGGGGCTTACTGAACTTTCCCTTCGAGGTGGTATATTCAGCAGTAGTGCGGAACATAACGCTGGCATAGTGATCTCCCTGAAAACTTGCGGGTGTGATCTTTAGATCGATCACTTTCAGTTCCGGGGCCTCTTCGTACGCGCTTAGAATTTCTCCTATAAACTGGGGATTCAGCCAAGCCGGGGCCTCCAGTTCGTCGTCATTAAACTGTTCCGCATCTATCTTGTCAGTCATTCTACTTGCTGTTGCACAATCTATTCGATAAGTGCCACGACTACTCTGAGTGCTGTTGTAGTTTGTTATGGAAAACCCGATCACGGGCTTGGCTCATTTTAAGCAAAATGATTGAGCTTTCGAATCGCTTTGATCAAGCTTTTCGTACTCACCGCCACCCTTGGTTCTGATTATAATCAGTTATAACTTATAAGGTTGGGCTAAATGTTTATGATTATTGAATATCAACAACGAGATTCCGACAGGAATCTTTGTAAATATAAATTATGTAATTATTACTGCAGTTTAACTGCATTGAAATCTATTTCGCTCATCGGGGATTTCTCATACCAAAACAAGAAATAAAGGTAATTCTTAAATAAATGCGAACTACTTAAGAACTTTTATTTACTCTAGGTACGTACTTAAGCAAGCAATATAGATACCAAATCTTAGTTTTTTAATCACAAGTACACTCACGGAATCTTTTCGATTATTAATATTTTTACCTACTGGCGGTATCCCTATCTAACTGATTAGATCATTTACAGAGTGCGCCATCTAATTAAGTGACAACAAAATATTTACAGGCTTAAATATATCGCAATTTTATAATATACATATGTTCCTTTTGTCATAAGTTTTAATATGTATTATATATATTTCCCATACTTTTGTTATTTTATACAATTGTGATTACATTTTCTAAACTATATATAATATTTGTCTGTTATTTCTCTATATACAATTTTGTATAGTGTGTACTGTATAACACAGGTGTACGATAGTATGGCCTGGGCATTTCTCTCACTGGTCTATATCAAGCAAACCCTCTGCCTCGAAGCCGGGCAAAAGTTCCCGTAAAATTCTTTCAGAAATCGGATTCCTATAGCAGGCATTCTTGAAATTTATGGCCCGTTGGTTGGTTTCCATTAAGGCATTGAAATCGGCATCGGCGGTCTCCACATTTCGCTGAATCGGAAACACCGAGATGGATGTGTGGGCAGCTGTAAATTATTATGTGTGACTTAAATTCACGTTGATATATTTTTAAAACCATCCTAACTCACCGTAGAATTTCTTCTGGTGCAGCTGCTGGTGGAACTTATGCAAGCTGGGAACTGAAGCTTGGTACTGCAGCTTCCTCAGTGTATCCGTGAAAAAGCCGTAGTAGTAGGCAATCAGCTGCTCCTGATGATTCTGATGAAGGTCAAACTCCAGCGAGGTGTTCAGGAAGTAGAAAAGATCCAGAGCCGGGGATCCCCATGCCGTGTATTGAAAGTCAATGATAATGGCGTCCAATGGTTCCCCGGTTTCCTTATCGTACTGAACCAGAACATTATTGGTCCAGAGGTCTCCGTGGGCCAGAACACTGATGTGACCGGGGGAGATGTCGAAGATTCGCTTTCCCAATTCCATGTACATGGGCACCAGGGCCTCCATCTTCTTCGCGTACTTTTCATATCCTGGCCACTGGGCCACACGACGCTTGGCCGCCTGGAACATCCCAACGAATGCACCTTCATAATTATCGGTGTACCGGTTGAAGAACCCGCGATCGTAGCCCTCCAAAGAGTGATTCTCACGTTCGTTCAAGACCGCCGAAGTGGCATGCATCTTGGCCAGTTTTCGTAGCACGATTCGGGTTAGCCTTAAATCAAGACCGACCAAACGATTCGGCATTACGAAACCACGAGCATTCAGATCCTCAAATATCAACGCCGAGTTTTCAATGTCCACGGCCATGGTTTCGGCAAAGATCTGCTCAGGATCGCCAATCTCACGCAGGAGAGCTTTCTGTTTGGGCAGAACCTGTTCGTATATAGTCATCTCGCGATTGAAGATGTCATAGGGTGCCATGGTGTTCTGTGCAAACTCATTTCCCTCGAAGGTGGACTTTATAATGTAGTGACCCAGTTGGGGAGTACCATCGCTTCGGGTGAACTGTGCCTTTACGCGGGTCAGGACTCCTCCGTAGTTTTCACCTTTGCCCAGGGCAGGGTTCACCTTAACCCAGTTGATCCTGATCCTTTGGTCCTTGTAGTACTTTCGCAGGGCATCCTGCAAATAACTCTCCGTTAACCATTCAGGAGCATCGAGGAAAACCGAAGTCGGAGGAGCAGGAGAGTCGGAAACTGTGAGCTTAGGAATAGCATCAAGAGCACCAATCAAATCCGAAACCGACATATTGAAAGTGATCGTCAACTGAGAGACTTGTGAAAGAAATTGTGCCTAAAACTCAGAGCACTGCCGTTTTTATGGCAAAATTTCCAGACGGTGTAAACTGTTCCCAGCTCCTAGATATGAAACCTTGTATACCCGAGAGCCCCTCGTCAGAATTGTGATTAATATAACAGTAAAATCGCAAATTTTGTAGCCGTGAACGTATGCAAACACGGGTGCACAGATTACACGTTTTATTGGTGTCCCACCTCCAGAACCCATTTTGGCACCCGCCTCGAACCTCCAGTCCAGTAATCTGGATCTGTTTCCACCTCTCACGCCATGGCTACTGCCTAATTGCGAATTGTTTGAGTTTGCCGAAAGCAAGCCAGTTAATCTTTATAGCACTTGCCGTGGGCTTAGTGCAGCACATGTGTATTTTTTTAGTAATTATCCGAGCCTCAGAAATGCTGAACGATTGCCAGCTATATCATTCCAAACGGGAGTGATTTGTGAAAATGCTAGCGTCAGACGCTGGGAGAAATCTGAGGGATGTTTGAAAAATATACAACTTCTAGATGATAAGTTATCAATGATAACCTTTTGCGCAGAGTTCATAAGAAATGTAAAGTGTGTACGAAAAAAGTGTGTACCTGTACTTCAATAAACAAACCTAAAGAACATTATTTTAATCGTTTTATCACTTAGCTTACTAAACTTAGTGGGCCTTTCACTAATAAACCGTGTTTACTCTGTCTAGGTAAACATGAGTATTTAAACTATTTTCTCAATGGTTTACAGCTTGTTAATTAAAACTTGGGACAAAGTTTGCAAAAGCCGCTCATTACCCAAACGAATGATAACTTTAATCAGTGGATACGTCAAACTAGAAACCTAGAAAACATTTTTTTAACACTTAGCATAGGGTGGTTCCTTTTAAAATAAAAACATTTAAAAAAGATAAGTATTTACATTCATTTTAAACCATTTTTTAAATTCTCAATCTTATAAAATATTTCATTATAAAGCTCTCCTGAACCAAAGTAATTAACAAATTTTTCTAACTTAATACGTCTGGTTGAATATTGAAGCAGTTACTAAGGAGTCTGGACAAACAACTTACAGAGATGTCATAGTACTTGGTTGACGCAATGCAATTCTGGGGTTTTGAGATAAAGTATCATCTTAACTAGTACGTGTAGAACTGGCCCATTAAAACAGCTTACGTAAGACAATGAAGCCGTCGATTGCTAAGTTATGATGATGAATGGGTACACGCGTGATAAGTCGGGCACAGAAATTAAAACGGAATAGAAAAATGAACCTTAATCTTAATGAATTCGACCCAGCCTCGAGTGAAATGGGAACTTTCCTGGGATTTCGGGTATCTTAATGATATGAACTGTGGGCGTCTGTTCCCGGCACATAAATCCAAAGCTGCAATATCTTTCCTAATGTCAGTGTTGAGCAGTGGCACGATTCTTGGCACACGATACTGTTTGAGACCTGTTGCCAGACGGAGCTAATCCCTAGGGCAAACACCCCAGGCTATAGGTGCCATTGTTTGCCGGGCATTAACGCTAAGAACGTCAACGCAAGTCAGAAGAAACGAGTTGCTTAAAAAAGATAGCACCACAGAATCAAATACACATAAAGAAAATAAAAATATTAAGTATTTAGTTGAAAAAAGTTCTAAGTCCTGATTATCAAATAAATGCCTTTCCAATGGAAACAAAAAGTATTTGAAAGATGATATTGAAAAAAGTGTTATATTAAGTTGGAAGGGTGTTGTGGTTTCCTAGCTGTATATTTCAGTTTACTAACGAGACGCTAAGCTAAAATATGAATTACTCTGTTTCCCCACGAGGTATTTCTTTGAGTGCAGTACAATATCACATACAAGGGGCACAGTTAAGTGGACCGTGACAAATGTACGTAATTTAGGGGTAATATAAAAACAGGCGGCTTAAGGTCGGACACCATTCAGTCTGGAAAATTAACCCAACTAAGCAGGATGGCAGCAGCACCCGAGTGGCTTACCCACGAATATATCGAGCACGCACTGCGCTCCCACTACAAGGATGATGGGCTAACTATAACCGATCTACAGATAAATCCCGCCTTGGGACCTGGCGAAAATTACGGAGGAGTTCTAACCCGTGCTCGAGTGCAATTTGCACAATCCAACCAGGAGAAGCACATGCAGAACCTGATTGTAAAGACGGAAATAGATGACGATGAGTTGACCCAGGAACTGATGGCTCCCTATGATATATACAACAGAGAGATGACAATCTACCAGGAAGTGTTGCCCAAACTTAAGGCGCTACTTAATGAAACCGGAGATACCGAAAGTATCTTTCCCACTGCCATATTTGTGGATCGCGAGCGTATGGCCATTATCTTTGAGGATCTATCCGTGGCCGGTTATGTAATGGCCGATCGAGTACGTCGCCTTAACGAGGAGCACACGCACCTGATCCTCCGAAAGTTGGCCAAATTCCATGCCGCCTCAGCTGTTTTGAATGAAAGGCAAAAGGGAAGCCTGGAAAGCTTCGATCGTGGCTTCTTCAATCGCTATACCAATGCTTATAGTGGCTACTTTGTTGGTGGTCTCTTGGCCGCCGCTCGGTGGATGAGCCAGGTGCCCAAGTTGGCCCACTATGGGGAGAAACTATTCGCTCTGGCTCCCCACTACATGGACATCGGCAGGGAGTGCTTTACACCCAACCCGGGTCAAGTGAACGTCCTGGCTCATGGGGATGTGTGGACCAATAATGTGATGTTCAAGTACGATCCAAAAACAGGACGTCCCGTGGACGTCCTCCTCATTGACTTCCAGTATTCCTTCTGGGGCTCGCCCTGCATCGATCTCCACCATCTATTTAATACTTCCCTGAAGGAACCCCTGCGTCGGGATCAACAGAGTGCACTTTTCCAGTTTTACCACAGTATTTTTAGTGAAACATTACGAAAGCTGAATTACCGCCAGAATCCCATTCCCAGTCTGCATCAATTCAAATTGGAGGTGGAGCAAAAACGATTCTTTGGTGAGTTATCTTATAAATTGAAGATATTATGATTATATTATAATAACTTACCTATTTTGTATAGCTATGCATTCTACAGTGGTCGTACAGCCAGTGATGATAAGCCAGGATCCCACGGATGCCTGTTTTAATGCCTTGATGAACGATGATGAGCGTGGCATTCGGTTCAAGAACCGGTTATATAACAATCCCACAGTTCAACAAAATTTGCACTCTCTGGTCCCATTTTTCGATACAAAGGGACTGCTGGAAGTGAACCAAACCTGTTAAGATTTCAAAAGAATGCGTTTCGTAGTAATATGCTTTAGTTTTAATTATATTAAATACTCTTGTTATTGATTACATTTTTGTTTTACTCTTTGTGGGTTTAAACTTCCGAACTGCAGATGAAAAACGACTCGATTTGGGTTAGATTTGTATTAAATATTTGGGCAGGATGAAATCTAAAAAACAAACTTTGCAAACGTCGAACTTTCTTTATTTTATCCACTACATAGTGGCTCGTAACGTATTGAAGCATATGCATAAAAAGGTATCAATATTAAGGCGGATTTGAAAAAGAACTCTACATTTCATTACATACTTTAATTTCCATACACATGTTTTAAGATCTTTAAAAATATCCCAAATATCTCCGGAAGTGTATTTTACAAAAGTCTCTAAAGAATTCAGAATTCAGGCGTATACGCACGCCTAAAAGTCAGCAATATCAAGATAAGAAGAATATAATTGGGGGAAAATAATGTTTATATCTTAGAAGTGCTCCTATATTTAGCTCCTGAAAGTATGCAGTTTAAATCTGATCAAGGCACTTGAAAAACTTTCTAACAGAATTTCTTCTAGCTCATTCTGTTGTGAAAATCCTTGTGAAATTAGAAGTTCCCAGCCGATTTCTATAGATAGGTAAACAATGCACTATCAGTAACAAACAGGTCCACTGTTAATCTGTAAATAGCTCCCAACAAGTGAAACCCATTCAAATGTCAGACTCACGTTTGTGTGGGCTTGACTATGCAAATGGGCAGATGGATTTATGGGCTGTAAATCAGATTAATTTGGCACGGGAACGAGAGCGATCTTTAAACGCCACGTCAGCAAGTTTTTGCCGTGGATTACGGCGGGCACACTTACATCATATCTGGAAGCGTGTTATCTCACCCCCAATAAGTGTCGCGCTCTGAGCCCTGCCTTTATCTAGTCAGCTTTAGATACTCGCGAATCTCTAACGTAAGAATCGAAATCTACGATGCAAGGCAGCTACGTAATTGCTGAGTCGACTTGCTTTACGGCTGCCATAATGTGGGATCTGTCGTCGACGAGATTGCGCCTTCCGGCTGCCTATAAATGGGGCCTCCGACAGCAGCCAGCGATCTAGAACTCAAGATAGGCATCATCATGGTGGAGCTGGAGAAAGAAGACGCTACCGACTTTCATCCGGCGCCAGTTTGGCTGGATGAACCCTACCTGGAACGCCTGCTCAGGGACCTGAAGAAGGATCCGGGTCTGAGGATCACTGAACTGGTGATAAAACCCGCCACTGCCAAGGGTGATAACTATGCTAGTGTGATGACGCGCGTTAAGGTTTTGTACTTAAAAAGTGGCGCCAAAAATCCTGAAATTGAGTACTATATTGTGAAGACCACGTATGAGAACGATGCCTTTGCCTCGGGTATATTCTCGCAGTACCAGGTCAGCACTACGGAAATGCGAATGTACGAAAAGATCCTGCCCCAGTTTACTAACCTCATCGCCAAAACCAGGCAGCCGGAAAAACTGTTTGCCCAGACAATGCATGTTGACTACGAGCATGAGGCCATCATCTTTGAGGATCTGGCGGTTGCGAAATATGTCTTGGCCGATCGACTGATCGGTTTCGACCTGGAGCACACTCGTTTGGGACTCCGGAAGCTGGCCAAGATGCATGCAGCCGCAGCAGTTTTTAATGAACGCCAACCTGGAGTTCTGACCAAATTCGATCATGGCATCTTCAATCGCCACACTCAGGGATTTGCGCCCTTCTTTGTGAATATGGTGGGCGTGGCATCTGATTTTGCCCGCGAATGTCCAGAATTGGGTGAGCACTATGCTAGGAAATTGAAGGACCTGCAAAAGCGAGTGATGGAGTACTCCACAAGGGTCTACGATCCTCAGCCGGGGGAGTTTAACACCTTGGTGCACGGCGATTACTGGGTGAACAATGTGATGCTGCGCTATGGGGAGCAGAAGGAGCCCCTGGACATGACCCTGATCGACTTCCAGTTTTGCAGCTGGTCCTCGCCGGCGGTGGACCTCCACTACTTCTTCAACACCTCGGTTCAGACTGGCATTCGGATCGAGCAGCAGGACGCACTGATTCAGTATTATCACTCGGTGTTGGTGGAAACGCTCAAGGATCTCAACTTTGGAGGCTACACACCCACATTGAGGCAGTTCATCCTGCAGCTGGAAAGAGGCAGATTCTTTGGTAAGCAAACAATGGCTGTTCTCTTTTAAAATATCCTAATAATTTGATTTTCAATTCGCTTCAATAGCCGTCACAGTCTCACTTGTCTGCCAGGCTATTTTGATCAATGATCAGACCGCCGATGCAGATTTCAATGCCCTGATGAAGGAGGACGAGCGAGGACGTAACTTCCGAAAGTTAATGTACACCAACAAGAGATTGCAGGACAATCTGAAATACATGCTGCCACGCTTCGATCGGAGTGGTCTTCTAGATATCACCGACTGAACAGAAGAAACATTTTTCAAGTACTTCTCTCATATCCTGCATCCTAACAGAATATATAATAATTATGCCCCATGTAAAATGGAATATATAAAACATCAAATGATTTGAGTGGTTTTGTTATTTGTTGTGAGCAAAAGATAACAAAAAATAGTAGACATCGCTTACTACGAAAATGTTTATACTCATATCACACTTTAATGCGAGAAGCGTTCTTATAAAAGCAAAAGATAAACAGAGGCAAATGTGCGTATGAGTGATAATTACAGAGCTGCCAATAAACTCGTCGTCTCCTTCCCGTTAAAACTTTCTTTGTTACCTATATAAAGATAATAGCTATAGAGCTTTTATTTTTACAACACTTAAAATACGATTTTTAGTGACGCTTTGAGTCTATAATTTTTTTTTATAATATTATATTAAAAGCATTTTATTTTATTTGCCCAGTCATATAGGACTTATCTTTTTGCGTATTTCGCCTATTTCTATTTCACCACGATTCAAGGGCATGTAACTGTTATCACCCGCGGTTTGGATTATTGTTTGCACTTCTTGTTTGTCAAGAGTTTAACACTATATTGCCGATTTCAAGTAGATCCTTTTCTTTATCAGTCAAGAACACTGTCTCTCATGTGAAAAGGTCAGTTATGGCCGAATGCAGCAATGGCAATTATCACTATCTGTCAAAGGTGCTATACAAACATTGGTAGACTAATTTCCAAGTACGTAGTATACCCAGAACTTTTATTTACCTGAACTACACTGAGGGAAAAAACGCAGTCCAAATTTAAAAACAAAATTCTTAATTTTAGAACAATTTGTTCTAAGCTTGCGGTCGTGAGTTTAATAAAAATACATAACTTCAATATTAATTAATTTTGTTTAGCTCCTTGAAATCCATATAAAGTATTCTAAAATATAAAAAAATATCAAATGTTCTTGAACATTCTGTCTTGACTCATTTCTATGACCAAAAGTTCTTAATTTGAGAACAACTTTTTTAGTTTTATTTTTTTTTATCTTTGGGCTGACATTTTGTATCACATTTCGTCTAGCAAACCGAACTGATCAAGAAAAGGTAGAGTGACACCTAATTTCCTTTTAATGGCCTCTGGCTCATAAACAGAATCTTTGAATCGCATTGCACTCTCGGAATTGGAAAGAACCTGCTCAAGAGAAGCTTCCTCCTTGCCCTCGTACAGCATGACGGGCTCGAAAATCAGCGAACAAAAGACAGCTTGGAATTTATAAAACTCAATTAATAATTCAGGTAATAAGGAACCGAAGGTACTCACCATAAAATCCTCTTGAGCGGAACTGCATTTGGAAATCAAACAAGCTGGGTATTTTACCAGAAAACTTTAACTTTTTGAGGGCCTCCACTAGCTTGTAGTAATAGAACTGGACCAATTCCGACTGATGTTCGAAACGGAGCTTATCTTGCAACGAGGTGGCAAATAAATAGTGCAGATCGATGGCTGGAGAGTTCCACACGCTGAACTGGAAGTCGATGAATATGGCATTTTGGGGATGATCTTTGTCATCATACTGGAACATAACATTTGTGGTCCAAAGATCCCCGTGAGCTAGGGTTAGAAAATCGCCAGGATTATTTGTCGTGGACCTTTCGCCATAGTCCATTAGACGTTCGATTAGCCGATCGATCTTGGCCTTGTATCGTGGACCCAACTCCTGATCCGAACTGAGGGAGCGGGATAGGGCCTCCAGAAGATTGGTCATGATTTTTCCATAGGCACGGGTGTGTTTGTTAAAAAATCCTCGATCATAGTTCTTCGCAAAGATACCTGGTTGGCGCTCAGCGAAAACGGATGCAGCTGCATGAAAACTAGCCAGCTTTTCCAGCACCAGATGAGTGTGCTCTAGATCCAGTTTCTTCCGGCGGCAGGCCACCTTGTAGTGTTCCAACGACATATCCTCAAAGATGATCGAGTCCCGCTTGCGATCCACGTCCATGGTGGCCGCAAACAGCTTCCTAGGGTCCTTTAGCTCCTTCCTTACCATGTCCGCCAGTTGGGGCAGGATGCTCTCGTATATTTCCATTTCCCTGGTGTAGACCCCATAGTGGATGAGCACATCGCCCGCGGGATCCTGGTCCGCAAATGTAGTCTTGACCAGGAAGGTAGTGGCCTGCTTTTCCTTGACCTCCTTTGTGGTGTACTCCACATTGATTCGCGTCATCACGCTGCCATAGTTTCCTCCATTGGCCACGGCTGGCTTTGTGTGCAAATTCTGCAGTTTTAAGGAACTATTCTTGAAGTAGATCCTCAGCTTTTCCTGCACATAATCCGAGGTGAGCCATTCGGGAGCCGGGTGAACCTTGTGGGTGGTTTTCTCAGGCATGATCCTAACCGTAGCTCAGGGCTTTCGTTTCTGAAACATTTCTGACAGCGACCCACTACTTTTATAGCCTTATCCAGTATATGTGATAAGTATAGTGCAAGTATCTCGTGCCGATTAGCTTTGTCATGGTCAAACAACACTTGAATGATCTGCGAGTCTTGGCGAATGCTTACGTTTTTTATACAATGCATTTTTCTTTAAGTATTCAACTGGCATTACGAATTCCAGGAAATCTAAATTCCCAACTGATAAGGGTACCGATTCACTATAAAAAAAAATCATTTGTTCTTATGTCTACTTCATTTTTTATTCTTTTTTGAACGATTTTTGAGGAATGCGAAATATAATTTAGTGTTTCAAAGAGAACTTAATAAGCCGTTAGCTAATGAACATTTTTCTAAGAATTGCCGCTTATCTTCAATTGCTAATTTAAAAGTCAATATCTATAAAACAATCTGAAAAACATTTATTATGACAATTGTGTCGTTTTTGCGATTTTCGCACACATAGCAATTTAATTAACACCTTTTAACCACATAAAAGCACAATTTTTAAGTATTCTTTTTATTAAAGTGGGTTATATAAATAAGATGAAGTACTTGGGTAAATTTTATTTTATTGCTTAAGGCCAACAAATTAGAATGTAAAATAATTTTTTGTTTTACATAACGTCTAATAATCCCAAGTGGTCAAGGAACGGCAGAGTTAGGTGCATCTTCTTTCTAATTTCTTCCGACTGATATAGGTCGTCCTTGAACCGCATTCCCTTTTCCGAAGACGACATTATCTGCTCCATGGACGCTTCTTCCTTGCCATTGTACGCCATCGAAGGCTCGAAAATCAGGGATGCAAAGGCAGCTAAAAGATAAAGTAATTACATTTCGTAATAAAATAAATGTTAAATAATTAAATATCGACCATAAAATGCTCTGTTTCGGAACTGCTGATGAAAGGCGAACAAACTTGGAACGTGTCCCGAATACTTCACTGCTTTCAAAGCATCCTTCAATTTATAGTAGTAGAACTGGACCAACTCTGGCTGATTCTTCAGGCGGATATTTGCCTGCAAAGCAGTTGAAAAAAAATAGTGCAGATCGACGGCCGGCGAGTTCCAAACGCTGAACTGGAAGTCTATAAAGATAGCATTGACTGGATGACCTTCGTCATCGTACTGGAACATAATATTTGTTGTCCAGAGATCTCCATGAGCCAAGGTTACAAAATCCCCGGGACGAATAGAAGTCGATCGCTCGCCATAGTCCATTACATGATTGACCAGCCGATCGATTTTTGCCTGGTAACGCTGACGCAGCTCCGGTTCCAGCTCTAAGGAACGGGACAGGGCCTGCAAAAGATTCCTCATAATGGACTCGTAGCCCCGGGTGTGTTGGTTAAAGAATCCTCGATCGAAATTCTTTGAAAAGATGCCCGGCTCTCTTTCCGCTAAAGCTGCACCAGCTGCATGGAAATTAGCCAATTTCTCGAGGACAAGATGGGTGTGCTCGAGATCCAACTTCTTTAGGCGATCAGCAACTCTATACTGCTCCAGAGACAGATCCTCAAAGATTATTGAGTCTCGTTTGCGATCCACATTCACAGTGCCTGCAAACAGTTTCCTGGAGTCTCCGAGCTCATGCCGCACCAAATCCGCCAGCCTGGGCAGGATCCGCTCATACATGTCCATTTCCCGGGTATAGACCCCGTAACTCATAAGCACCTTCGCCGCCGGATCTCGGTCGGCGAAAGTAGTCTTAGCCAGGAATCTGGTGGATTCTTTTACCCTTGATTTATTTATTGTGTATTCCACATTGATTCGCGTCATCACACTAGCGTAGTTCTCCCCATTGCCAAGAGCTGGCCTGATATCCAGATTCTCCACTCTAAGGGAGTCATTCTTGAAGTAGGACCGCAGTTTTTCCTCCACGTAATCCCATGTGAGCCAAGCAGGTGCTGAATGCGGCATGATACTATCCGTAGCGTAGTTCCCTTATTATTGCTCATTTTTCATCGGTGTCGTTCGGCTTATATCCCCCCTTGATTGCAATTGATAAGTACATGTTTATTATTCCAGTCCTATCTATCAATCTATCTCACTTATCTGTCATACCTCTTATCTTTGAACTCACTTGAATTAACGATGAGATAAATTATGAAAATTCAATTCCACCTCTGCTAGAAATAAGCTGCGAGCCACTGTAGTGTTTTCAGATATTTCTGAATCTAGGTTTTTCTTTACAGTGACCGTTACATACATTCGAAAGCTTGCCCACTTAGTGGGGGTAATGTTTTGGCGATATTAGCTGTGCTTTGCCCCATCTCACAGCTGTCTTTAGTCAGGCATTGTAACGAACACGGAATACAAAATATATTAAAAAGTCCAGTCAGCATATCTTTTTGCCAGCAATTGAAAAGATAGACGAGAGCAAGAACGAGAGAATTTAATAAGATAGCTGTTGCCGCTCTAGGCAGGTAGCTTTTAATGAGCCTTTCTCTTCTTAAACAAAGAATTAAGTTTTTCTATGTAGTGTAGTACTGATAAGTCAGGGAATAGCACCTACTGTTTAGCTAGAGCTTATACCAACGAACAAGACGGCAACATTTTTACATTACAATTTTTAATGGATTTTTGAAAATATTAGATGAAATATGAAATACAATTTAAGATTTAAGCACACTTGTTTACATTTCGTCAAACAATCCCCACTGATCGAGGAACGGCAGCGTTAGAGGCAATTTATTTCTATTTTCTTCTGTCTGATAGACTGCATCCCTCAATCGAACTCCCTTCTCATCAGTGGTCATAAAGCTCTCTATGGACGGCTCTTCTTTGCCATTATACACCATGGTAGGTTCAAAAATCAGTGACGAAAATACAGCTAAGAAAAAGAATTAGTTAAAATAATTATGTAAGCAAATATTTCAGTTATTATGATAACTCACCATAAAAAGCTTTCGCCCTGAACTGTAGTTGGAACTCAAATAAACTGGGAACCTTGCCCAAATAGTTTACCTTTTTCAGAGCCTTCACGAGCTTATAATAATAAAATTGGACCAGCTCTGTCTGATGCTGCAGGCGAAGATTCTCTTGGATCGAGGTCGAAAAGAAATAGTGCAGATCGATGGCCGGAGAGTTCCAAACACTAAACTGGAAGTCGATAAAGATGGCATTTATGGGATGACCTTCATCATCGTATTGGAACATAACATTGGTAGTCCAAATATCTCCATGGGCCAGGGTCACAAAATCACCGGGATTAACAGACGTCGATCGCTCACCGTAATCCATTACATTATCGATGAGCCGATCAATCTTCCCCTGGTAACGTTCTTTCAGATCCTGATTTAACTCTAGGGTGCGCGACAAGGCTTTCAAAAAATTCTTCATAACGGGTTCGTAGCCGCGAACATGTTTGTTAAAAAATCCTCGATCGTAGTTCTTTTCAAAGATCCCACGCTGGCGCTCGGCTAGAACTGCTCCAGCAGCATGGAAATCAGCCAGTTTTTCCAGGACCAGATGGGTGTGCTCCAGGTCCAATTTCTTTACGCGACAAGCCACTTTGTACTTCTCAAGGGAAAGGTCCTCGAACATTATCGAGTCCCGCTCTCGATCTACGTTCACGGTAGCCGCAAACAGTTTCCGGGAATCGTGGAGCTCATCCCTCACTATATCTGCCAATCGGGGCAGGATCTGCTCGTACATGTCCATTTCCCTCGTGTAGATCCCGTAGTTGAAGAGCAAATGGGCCGCCGGATCTTTGTCGGCAAACGTGGTTTTCAGTAGGAACGTTGTATTCTCCTTATCCTTAGAATCCTCTGTGGTGTACTCCACTTTAATTCGGGTCATCACACTTGCGTAGTTTTCTCCATTTGCTGTCGCCGGCCTGATCTCTAGTTTCTCCACATTCAGAGTGTCATTCTTGAAGTAGAGTCTTAACTTTTTCGTCACGTATTCCTCGGTCAGCCACTCGGGCGCCTTATGGGTCATTTCCTCAGGCATTATGTTGAGATTCTACTATTTTCCAGAGGAGGTGCAACGCTTTTATATGCCGGCGGGACGTATGAACATGATAATAATAAATGACACAGAGCGTATCTCTTGGGACGTAAGCTCCTTAATTGCCACCAATTGAAAAGTTAGCCGAGAGCAAATTCGAGAAAATATATCAAGATAAGGTATAGCACTATGGGTATGTAGTAGGTGCTATCATAGAATAGCGACTATTGTTTAGGTGGCACTTACACTAACTTAAATTATTACATTAGGTTCCGTGCCAAGAATATCGCTTTCTTTATATAAAATAATTTTAATTTACAAAATAATAACCTAATTTAAATAGATTTAAATTTTGAATAATAAAAAGCCAGGTCACATTTTTTGACATCGATAAGACGGTTTTTTTTAGAATGTATTAATTAAAATATAACATAAGGTAATTTACATATCATCCAGTAGTCCCAACTGATCAAGAAAGGGCAGTGCGAAAACCATTTTTTCTCTTATATGGTCAGCATGATAAACAGAATCCCTGAACCGGACTCCACTCTCGGAAAGGGACATACCCTGTGCAATGGAAGCCTCTTCTTTTCCAGTATAAAGCATACAAGGCTCGAAAATCAGCGAGGAAAACACAGCTAGAAGAAATATATGTTTACATACATTTTATTAAATAATTTCAATTTCCTTACCATAAAAAGCTCTGGCCTGAAACTGCAGATGGAAGTCAAATAAACTCGGAATTTGGCGAGAGTACTTCAGCTTCTTAAGAGATTCCACTAGCTTGTAGTAATAGAACTGAACCAACTCTGGCTGATGTTTCCAGCGAAGATTGTCCTGCATCGAAGTGGAGAAGAAATAGTGCAGATCGATTGCCGGAGAGTTCCATACGCTGAACTGAAAGTCAATTAGAACGGCGTTAGTTGGGTGACCTTGTTCATCATACTGAAACATGACGTTTGTTGTCCAAAGATCCCCATGCGCTAGGGCTAGAAAGTCGCCTGGATTGACTGACGTCGAACGTTCGCCGTAATCCATTACATTATCGACTAGACGATCTATCTTCCTCTGGTAGCGCTCTTTTAGATCCTTATTCAGTTCTAAGGAGCGGGACAGGGCCTGCAAAAGATTCTTAAAAGTTGGCTGATAGCCTCGCACATGTTTGTTAAAAAATCCTCGATCGTAGTTCTTCTCAAAGATTCCGGGATTTCGCTCGGCAAGAACTGCTCCGGCAGCGTGGAACATAGCCAGCTTTTCCAGAACCAAATGAGTGTGTTTCAAGTCCAGTTTCTTTAGGCGACAGGCCACTTTGTACTGTTCCTGCGACAAATCCTCAAACATGATGGAGTCCCGCTCGCGATCTACATCCACAGTAGCTGCGAACAAGTTCCGGGAATCCTTGATCTCGTCCTTAACCATTTTCGACAGGTGAGGCAGGATCTGCTCGTATATGTCCATTTCTCTGGTGTAAACCCCATAGTCGGCCAGTAAGATGGCCGCCGGATCCTTGTCGGCAAAAGTTGTCTTAAGCAGGAATGTAGCAGTCTGCAGGTCCTTTAAATCCTTTGTAGAGTAATCCACATTGATGCGGGCCATCACACTGGCGTAATTATCTCCTTTGGCTGTCGCTGGCACAATCCCAAGATTCTTCAACTTTAGGGAGTCGTCCTTGAAATACTTGGACAATTTTTTTTCCACGTAATCCTCGGTAAGCCATGCTGGGGCCTCGAGGGTATTTTTCTCAGCCATAATGCGATTCTATCGTTAGCTCTGTTGTTTTGGTTGTGTATCTTTCGTGCTGAAGTTCCAACCCTTTTGTCATCTTAAAGGGCGTCTAACTTTGTAAACGCACATCACTTGCTTTTACTATCTCTCTAAGCTTTATAGTTATTGCCCTTAATATAATAGTAGTAAATAAGTTTAACTCACTAAGAAACAAGCAATTCCACTTATAACAGTGATTTCAAAATATATTATGTTTTTAAAGAGATGGTAGAATTTTTTAATGGACTACATTGAATAGACACGCTTTTTTGTTTTATTAAGTCATAAAACTCTCCTCTCGCCCCACGTAATAGACCTTGGAACTGTAGATCTAGAGATTAAGATGGCTGATATCTTTATCTTGAAAGTTCTTTAAAAAAACACTGTAGCAATTTAATACTCGTCTTTTTAAATTGTTAATTTTTTTCGTTTTTACAGTCCTGTCCAGTTCCTGACACACTCCTGCTGAAATACGTCGTCCTTGAATGCACGCAGCATCTCTTGGACATAGCCCTTTGTGAGCCACGATGGAATATGGTAGGGTTTGTGCTCAGGCATTCTATGATCTTATATGTAACACTCAGGGATTGCCAGTGCTATTATTTTGTCAGGGACGGAGACCTTTTATAGGACAACTAGGGAGTCATGATATTAATGACAGCTGGTGCTCATACACCTCGCGAGTCGCGACGACTTCCTTCGTCATTGCCCGCAATTGAATAATTTTGTTCACTGCTTGTCGACTAACTTGAATGCCCTGGGAAAATCAATTTATCAGTTTTCACAAAATGTTTTGTCTTATTCCTACATTTTAAAATTATTTCAATCTCGTACATACTCGTATTTGAGTTACTCCAAAATGTCTTAATGTCTTAAGTGTTGGTGATCATACCCACTTTGCAATACAAAAGTAGTATCCATACTAAAGATACTATACACTTTTTAATTATACTCTTCAAAAGACACCCGAGACTTGCCTGATAACAATGTAAGCCCCCGAACTGACCGATTACAGACTACCTAAGCAGATGAAGTGATACCTATTCTAGCATTTCGCTGACTCATGAAAGCGCTAGCACCTATTAATGCACTGCAAGCCCAAATAATGGCGACATCTGCTTAGCCAGGGATTACACTAGATAAAAAACGTATCCTTTAAATTTTATGAGCTCATGTACGTAACACACACAGCAGAACTGAGTAATTGGGGATGGGTGCAGACAGGGACTAACATGACCAAATATGGAAAACAAAATTTAGTTCTTGTTAATGGGTTTTATTTTAAATATACATATCACTATAAGAAGTACGAAAGAATGATCTATTATTTAATAGATTATTAGGTCGAACTTGATCTAGAAGTCCCAACCGGCGTATTCTTTCACCACATCCTTGTTCTCCTTGCGATGACGATGGACGGCACTGGCTTCACCTTTGGCCACACACTTCTTTCGCTGCTCCCGCTTCTCCTTGATATCCATGTTCTTGCGTATCCGGTCGGTGATCACCGAAGGAGCTATTGTACTGGTTGTGGTTGAGTACGATCGCTGACTTCTCGCATCATTTAGCATTTGCTCGACCATTTTAAGACGATACATGCGAGAGTTAGGATCCAGGCCAGCTAGCTCTGGCACTTCATCTGTATCCAAATCGTTGGAACTAATGGACCTGGCATCTTCCGCTGCGGTCAGTGTAGGGTGAGCTTCAACTTCGACTGAAATAACTTTTGGAGCCTCAAATGGCGGAGAAACCTCAATTTTCTTGGGAAGCTTTTGATCCGGAATCTCTGGACCAACGCTTAGATTGCCCAGATATTGCGTACACGATTCGATGTACCGACGCACTGCGTCATCTGACTTCTGAGTTGGCTTGGCCTCGCTGTAAGTCACCTCGTTCTCCACCTGACGTCGGCACTCGTCGATCTCTACAGCTGCCGCAGTAACTAAAGTGGGAGGCTCATCTTCCTCTTTAACATCCTCTTCCTCGTCATCCTCATTTGCCTGCTCCACCATACCGTACTCCTCGAGAAGATCCTGCTCCATCTCCTTTGTAAAGCCATAGCCCGTGCAATGAACCTCAGCATCCAGATCATCCTCACGCACGAGATCGCTGAACTTAGGGTAGTCCTCGCTTTCGTAACCAAATTTGCGACGGAACATTTCACGCACACAATTAACATCGCGATCGAAGAAGCTGCAATAAAATGTGGCATCAATACGATTCAGAGAACTATTTTTGGGATTCTTACAATTCTGCATTTTCATGTGAAGTGGACATCATCTGCGGAAAATCAATCAGTATGGGCTTGCCGTCGTCGGTAACCATTAAATTGAACTCATTGAAATCGCCATGAATGACCCCAGAATTTCCCAGACGGACAATAAGGTTCATAAGATCATCGTACACCTGTGGAGCATCCAACAGTTCGTGAACTTGGGTCCTGGAAATTAAGAAATATTTAGTAACCATTATATTTACTTAAAATAACCATCTTACATGGGCCAACCCTTGACGAGGTCCATTAGCACGCAGTGTCGATTGAAATCGATGGGTTTGGGCACCGGAAATCCGCGATCATAAAGCGCCGACATGTAGGCAAATTCGCGGGTGGCCGAGATGCGGGATAGGTACAACCAGGAGGCCTTGTGTCGACGACCGTGGTAGTCTCTCTTGGCCTTCACGTTTCTGAAGCAAGTGCGACCCAATCGGTGGAGTTTCAGGCAAATGGCAGTGCCATCCTCGTCAGCCACCACGTAGATGTTGGACTCCTTGCCAATGCCAATTTGGTTACCGAAGGAACTGACCGATCCCCTCAAGGTGAGGGATTTCAGAGCCAGGTAATCGTAGCCCGTGTTGGTCAAGCGGTAGCCATCATCTGTGGGAAAAAGTGGTCAATTAATTGAAGTTTTTCCATCTAAAGCAAAACATACACTTCTTTCCCCGCTCGTAGGCCACCAGCTTGTGCTTGCACAGCTCCTTGAGCAGCTTGTGGACTCCACCCGTCTTCAGATTCGCAATGGCAGCGGCCAAGGGTCCGGGGACCAGCTCGTGGTTCTTCATGCCCATCTCGATGGCGGTGAGGACGCGGAAGTCCTCCTTGGTGAGGTAGCGCAGCACTGTCACGTTTAATTTGCCCATTTTCGCTTTATTTTGGTAGTTTAACAACGCATTTATCAATGTTTTCGTTCCGTTCACACGTGCAGGCACTAGAGGTGGCAGTGAATCGATTGTCAGTGCACCGACTGTTTCAAGAATACCCATAATATTTATTTGATATTCTTACTATTGATATCAGCACCTGCAAACTGTGCAATGAATTATATTTAAGCTTTTTTATCCGAAACAAGTTTAATTTAAATTTATTTTATTTAGTTTCATTCCCATATATTGTACTTAAATTAAAATTCAATAAATTAATAAAGAAACTAACCACTTATTTTTGAAAGTGTACCACTGGAAGTAGCGATAGTTTTTTGCACAGAAATGCAACTGGTGTTTTTTATCCCGGCCGCGAACGGTCATACTGAGCTGCACATCGTCATCAGAAAGAGACAAAAGAGCAGAGGACATGGCTGGCGAGGATTTGATTGCCCAATTCCAGGCGCTCGGCATGAGCGAGCAGAAGGCGAAGGAGACTCTGAAGAATGCCAACGTCACCAAGAACCTCCAACTGGCGTTGGCGGCGGCTGGTAGTGCCTCCCTGTCCGACGGCACCGGTATGCTGATCTACCACATGGCCACCAAACTGAAGCCGCAGACGGCGGAGCAACTGCCTCTCCTGGTGCGCTACATTGTGGAGCGCAAACTGGACAACACGCAGCGCGTGGACGCCGCTTTGGAGTACGTGCTCAAGTGTGGACAGAGCCTGAAGGCCAACATCGATGTCCAGGCGCTGGAGAAGGAGTGCGGCGTGGGAGTGGTGGTCACTCCGGAGCAGATCGAGCGCACAGTGCAGGCCAAGATCAAAGCCAGCTATAAGGATGCCTTGTTAGAGCAGCGCTACCACTTTAACTCCTTCAAGATCCTGCAGGACGTCCGTGGCGAGCTTAAGTGGGCGGATGCCAAGTCCGTAAAGGCGGCTATCGATGTGGAGATCTTCGATCTGTTGGGTCCTAAGACGGAGGCAGACCTGAAGCCTCCCACCAAGGCGAGCGAGAAGCCGAAGGCAGCGAAACCCAAAGCGGATGCAGCTCCTACCTCCCAAGCCGATGAAGCAGCGTCCGATGGGGCCACCACGATTGCAGAACTCATGAAGACCAAGGTGCACTTCCATGCCCCCGGCGAGAACTTTAAGGCCGACGGCTATGTGGTCACCGAGCATACGGAGCGGCTGCTGAAGGAGCACTTGGCAAGGACTGGAGGCAAAGTGCACACGAGATTCCCACCAGAACCGAATGGCATCCTGCATATCGGTCATGCCAAGGCCATTAACATCAACTTTGGCTACGCAGCTGCCCATGATGGAGTTTGTTATCTGCGCTACGACGACACCAATCCCGAGAAGGAGGAGGAGAAGTTCTTCTTGGCCATCAAGGAGATGGTGGAATGGCTGGGCTACAAGCCCTACAAGATCACCTACTCGTCGGACAACTTCCAGCAGCTTTACGAGTGGGCAGTGGTCCTAATCAACAAGGGATTGGCTTACGTGTGTCACCAGAAAGCGGAGGAGCTAAAGGGCTTCAACCCGAAGCCAAGCCCCTGGAGGGAGCGTCCCATTGAGGAGTCATTGCGGTTGTTTGAGGACATGAAGCGCGGCAAGATCGACGAGGGAGCAGCCACACTGCGCATGAAGGTCACCCTGGAGGAGGGCAAGATGGACCCGGTGGCGTATCGCATCAAGTTCATTGCCCACCACCGCACGGGCTCCGACTGGTGCATTTACCCCACCTACGATTACACCCATTGCCTCTGCGACTCGCTCGAGGATATCACCCACTCTCTATGCACCAAGGAGTTCCAATCAAGGAGATCTTCGTACTACTGGCTTTGTAACGCTCTGGGTATCTACTGTCCTGTGCAGTGGGAGTACGGAAGGCTCAACATGAACTACGCCCTCGTTTCGAAGCGCAAGATTGCCAAGCTGATCACGGAACAGATTGTTCACGACTGGGACGATCCCAGGCTGTTTACTCTTACAGCCCTGAGAAGGAGGGGCTTCCCCGCAGAGGCCATTAACAACTTCTGCGCCCAGATGGGCGTCACCGGAGCCCAGATCGCCGTGGATCCAGCGATGCTGGAGGCGGCAGTGCGGGATGTACTCAATATCACTGCTCCGCGCCGTTTGGTTGTCCTGGAACCACTCAAAGTTACTATCAAGAACTTCCCACATGCGGCGCCCGTGCAGCTGGAAGTGCCTGATTTCCCGCAGAACCCACTGCAAGGATCGCACAAGATCACCCTGGACAAGGTCATCTATATCGAGCAGGGAGACTTTAAGTTGCAGCCCGAAAAGGGATATCGCCGACTGGCGCCAAAGCAATCCGTAGGACTCCGGCACGCTGGTCTCGTCATCAACGTGGATGAGATTGTAAAGGATCCAGCAACGGGAGAAGTGGTGGAACTCATCTGCACCAGCCAGTCTGCCGAGCAGGCCGAGAAGCCCAAGGCCTTTGTCCAGTGGGTTTCGCAACCGATTCAGCTGGAGGTGCGCCTCTACGAGCAGCTCTTCAAGCACAAGAACCCCGAGGATCCCAACGAGGTGCCCGGCGGCTTTCTGAGCGACATCAGCGAACAGTCCATGTCGGTGGCCGTAGCATTTGCCGATCGGGCCCTTACCCAGGCCAAGGTCTACGATAAGTTCCAGTTCGAGAGGATCGGCTTCTTCTCCGTGGATCCAGACACCACCACGAACCACATAGTGTTTAACCGCACCGTGGGCCTCAAAGAGGATGCGGGCAAAAAGTGATAGGAGCACAGGATTTCCAGGACCCACTCAAAATAGAAACAACATCCGTATCACATTAAAATTCGATTTATAAAATCAGCCCTTATTTCTTTCCCTCCACCATGATAATGTGGTAGCCGAACTTGGTCTTGACTGGGGGATCTGTGTACACGGGGTTGTTGACGGTAGAGATGGGCAGTGCAAAGGCGGCGTCCTGGAAGGGACCCACCATCGCTCCGCGGATTTGCCAGCCGAGATCGCCGCCCTGACGCGCCTTGTCCTCGCTGTAGGCGGCAGCCACCTCCGGGAACTTCTGGCCCGCCTTCAGTTTCTCCATGGCCTCGGTAATCTTGCCCTGCTTTTCGCACAGGATGTGGCGCACCTTTACGGCATTGCCTCCCTTTTTCTCCTTGCCGGCAGCTGCACAGGTTGGAGGGTCAGTGAATAGCTTTGAAAATTGACGGTATTCTATATGCACATACACTTGTCTTCGGCGGCTGGCTTTTTGCCTCCTTTACCAGCGTCCTTGCCGCCCTTTGCGTCCTTTTTCGGTGGCATTTTCGTTTAATATTTTCTAAACTGCAAATTCCAACCAAATAAACAACAATAAATTCGTCTGGAGCTGCCACATGGGCAGTGCTGCTCAACAAATTCTAGCGATTTTTTATCTACCCAGCCAAGTAGTTAATTAATTTTAAATCAATGTAAGGATTTAATATGAGTAACTATGCTTTTGGATAAAATTATTAAAATGCTATAAGAATAATTTAGATAAAAACCCCTGTTTGATTTAGGATATAGCTATTTTTATCAAAAGTTCGCAGAACTGATCCGATAAGTTATCGATAGCTATGCAACCTGTTTTTGCAAACGGTCATACTTCGCTGCACTTTCTAATCAGAAAGCTTGCTTTTACTTTGCTTCGAAGATAACCCACCCACAAGAGATTAAGAAATCCAGGAATTATCGCTCCCTCTTAGCCACATGGAACTGAGCTGGGAGATAGTGCTCTGCGTGTGCATAGCCGTGCTGGTTCACGTTCTGATCTACCTGTTCGTCATGGGCAAGCGGCCGAGAAGCATTGTGGGGCGTCATGTGGTTGTCACCGGCGGATCCAAGGGAATTGGTCTCTGCCTGGCGGTGGAGTGCGCCATGAAGGGCGCCAATGTGACGGTGATAGCCCGCGACGAGAAAATGCTGAGTGAGTAATGCTCCTAAAAGGAAACCCCACCCAAAGTTACCTTATCTACATAGGTTTTGATACCCCACCTTGTTTTCAGGCGGAGCTGTGGCTCTGATGGAAGTAATCCGCCAGCGGCCAGATCAAAAGTTCCAGTACAGAAGCCTGGACATTGGTGGCGACTATGAGCAGGTCTCCCGAGTGCTAAGCGAGATCGAGGACAGCTTTGGCCCCATATACACGCTGATCAACTGCGCCGGCATGGCCATTTGCGGTGTGTTCGAGGAGGTCTCTGTCCAGGATATGCACAAGCTGATGAACGTGAACTTCTTTGGCACCTACAACTGCACCCGGTATGTCCTGCCCAAGATGAAAAAGGCGGGCGAGGGCATCATTGTGATCACTGCTTCGCAGGCGGCGATGTTTGGCATCTACGGGTACGGTCCCTATTCGGCCACCAAGTACGCCCTGAGGGCAATGGCCGAGACGATAGCCATGGAGTCCCGGGAGCACGGGGTCAGCGTGACTTTGGCCATGCCCTGCGATACGAATACACCCGGATTCGAGGAGGAGGAGAAATCAAAGCCAAAGGAGACCAAAATAATCTCTGGCGGAGGCGGCCTGATAGAGCCGGAAGTTATGGCCAAAGCTATTCTCAACGATGCCTTGGTGAGTTAGTTATTGAGTGTTGATCTGCACAGTAACTAACTTCATTATCCTCAATTTTAGAAGGGAAACTTTACCTCAACGGTTGGCGCGGAAAGCTGGCTAATCACCACCTTGGGTGGAGCATTACTCCCGTGGGATGGCTTCTTCACCAATCTCCTGCACGCCATCGTTTTGGGTCCCTTGCGATTAGTAAGCTACGGATTGCACAAGTACTTCAACAGTGTCATACGCAAATGCGCTCGAGAGGATAAAGCCAAGGCTGGATCTGAAGTGGGCGCCAAGTGATGGCTTATCTGTCTCGATGCCTCTTTAGTATTCCAAGTGCCCAGTACATTATATGTTTCCATTGCAAATCACAAAGTGCAATTATTTTGCACGTAAAACGGCTACTCCAAATTTTCAGATGGCTCATTTTTATCAGCCATTAATATATATGTACATGTGTTTTTTTACATTTTTATTATTGCCTTGCTAGCTATTTGCTTGCTATTTGTATCGCATTTTATAGTCAAGATTACGTGTGCTTCAACTGTTGGTGTGAGCTTCGTTTGAATAAAAACAAAGTGTTACGTTTGTTGAGAGAATCAAACTTTTTTAAATTATTCTTTTCTCCACTGAAAAGATTAGGGGAAAGAGCCACTTGAGCAATGTCCAAAGCGCTAGTGTAATTTCTCGAGTTAATATGATATGTATTTCCCTTATCAAAATGGATTTCATATCTCAATGTACTCTTAATTGCTGCGATCGAATGTGCGATTAGATAAACACGAAGACCACGGCACCTTTTCTAAAAACGGTCACAATTCAACGTATTGATTCAAAATAAATTGGATTTCTTGTGTCTTTCTTTATTCATAAGACGCACCCAGTGTACACCTCCTATAGTTTCAGTTTTCATTTCGCCTTTCTAACATTTTGTATAGTTAACGCTAACAAAAATTGTATAATCGTAATGCAAAATATATATGTGTATATATATTTAGGCATACATTGTTATAGCATCTAAGCATGATAAATCAAAAATATTAGTTTTCGAATACAGTAATTCTACTTTTTGGATAGAAGAATATTAAAATTATAGTTAGGATGAAAAATTAAATAATTGCTGATCTGTTGTTTTTTCGGTATCGTTGGGGGATTTACAATAGATAGAAAGCATTGTAAATAAATATAAATTTAAACAAGCATTTAGATTAAACAATAAACAAGGTAATTTGCACAAGACGCCGTACGACAACTCAACAGTGAAAAGAAAAATGCTACACAAACCGAAAAGGAAAATCATATTGTAAGCTTGGTTCTGGTTGATGTTTTGCTTTTGGATCCAATTCCAATTCCGGGCTGCTTGCGGTAGCTTTCTCTAGTAGTCCTCAATGGCAATGATCTGCGGTGGTTTGATGGACGATGCTGTTGATCCTCCCACTGTTGACGACCCCACATCCTTGGTCGCTGCGCTGTCGCTGGTTGTTGATGGTGGCGCTGCAGCGGGAGAGGTGGCGCTCGATGGAGTGCTCGCTCCCACTGCCGTCGCCCGTGTGTCCGGCGTCTGTGCGGCTAATTGTCACTTCGCGTTGCCCGCGACGGAGCCGGGTCCGGATGCCGCCAGGTCGTTGACCCGCTGGTAGCGCGGCTTGTTGCGCGTAAACGGCAAGTACTTGTACTTGATCATATGCTTGATCTGGCGCTTCATCGTGATGCAGAACAGTGTAATGAAGTACATGACCAGGATGGGCCAAAACACCGGCACGTTGAAGAAATCGAAGAACGTGCAAATCAGCCCGATAAGTGTGCTTTTCGCCACCGACAGCCAGAACTTGAACTCCGGCAGGCGGCGGATAAACGGCCGGAACTCCTCGTTGCTGCGCGTGGGCAGATTGGGTCCCTCGTCCTCGTCGTCCTGCGAGTAGGGATCAAACTCCGGATCGATTTTGGGCGTCAGAAAGGCGATGAACAGGTTCAGGTGGTAAATGCCCAGTGCATAGCACACGATGTACCAGCCCTGGTAGATGAAGATACGCAGCACGAAGAGCAGGAGCAGGAAGCCGGCGAACACCCAGCGCATCCGTGTGTGCGGTGTGCTCCGGTCCAAGGTGGATTGGTAGGTCTGTAAGGGCAGAGGATGTGGGTTAGCTGTTGTCCCGATTGGGTCTCTCCGAGATCGCTCACCTGTGAGAGGCGTTGAAAGAACTTCTTGACGCCGCCGCCGCTGGCAGCGCTGCTGTCCTCGTTCATCATGGTCGTCGCTTAGCTAGCCTCTCATTAATCTCCGGCCCCCGACTTTTATTGTTGACTTTGACGCGGTCGCCGCTGTCGTTGTCGTTCCCGCTGCTGCACACGTGTATCGATTCCGGGGGCTGGGACTGTGGCCGGGGACAGGGGCAGGGGCTGCCAGAAAGGGGCTAACAAAACACAAAACAGGCCAACTGGCTAACGCGCTCCAATCGCTAATTATTCTCTAATTCATATTCTGCACCGCCCGTCGTCGTTGTCGCCCTCTTCTTCTTCCTCCCTGTTGTAGGGTTCTGCTCTTGTTCTTGCGAGATTTTTGATTGTGTCGATGTGGAGATTGCTATTTGCAGAGCCTGCTTGCCAATGTTCCAGGACTCTCAGAGTTTGGAACCGGGTTCAGTGCGTTCCTGTGCGGTAACTAATTTAATTACACTAGAGATTTGTCGGCAATTTATTGTTCTTTTTCACACACAGTTCACCACGTCATTATGCTCTCTCAGTGGCAGGGCTGTCAAACTATCGGCTGGGGATGGAACAATCGGTTCTCTTGTGACTATCGTAAGGGGTAGTTTGAAACTTTAAATTGCATTCTCGTGATAAAAAATTAGTAATCTAATTCTTATCTATATTTTTAATAATTTAAAAGACAAAGCAATATTTACTTAATGAAAATTTGATTAGCCAACCATATTTTAGGCTGTTAGACCTAGAAGCTTGTCTCCTCTCTAATCTATCGATTGCTATATGGCACTTTGACAATTCAAACTTTCGGTAAATTTAAATAAAATTTTATTTTATAATTTAAGAGCATTAATATATTCGTAATTTCGTACTACATACAAAAACATTTCCTGCAAATTTTATTGACTCCTTAAATATGTTTTTTTGAACATGTTTGATACCACCAATATATAGAAGGCATTTCAATATTAATCTAATTATTTATGAAAGTTTTATTATAAGGAAAAGTGTGCTTTTTCAACAATTTCCGATACTTTTTCGAAAGACTATCTTATAAACTCAGTTGTAAACATGCTACATATATTTAGTTCCAGTTTCCTTAAGAGCTGTCCTGTTCCTCCGCCGCGTCGTTCTCGTCGTCCTCCTGGTCGCCCTGCAGGGCCTTGGCACGTTCTATGCAAGAGTTGACCGTCTTGAGGAACTCGTCGGCGATGTCCTGCTTGCCGAATCGACAGGCCAGGCGTTCCAGCGCGCCCTCGGTGGCCACCTTGCCCTCTGCGTCCACCGCGTAATTGTAGCCGGCCCACAGGAAGCTCTTCTTCTGCTCGTTCATGTAGTCCATCTGCATGGACGCGGAGATACTCATGTTCAGCACCAGCTTGTGGATCTGCTCCTGCCGCATGACCAGTCGGAATGTCTGCAGCTGCGGGTGCTCCAGCACCTTTATCTCGCCAACGCCTGGGAATTAAGGTGGATATTAATACATCCAACTTTGCCATGTAAGTGTTTACACAATCTTACCTCGCTCTTTCCACTGTTTCGACTCGGGATCATAACGATAGAGCTTCGCCCGCTCGCCATACAGCTTAGTCTCGTTCTCCTCTCCAGTGGTGACCACAATCTCGTCCGGCAGCTCCACAATGGGATCGTAGTGCGGATCGTAGTTGTCATCGTTGGTGGCGTCGCCATCATCATCACCTCCATCTGCCGCGCCGGACTCATTTTTGCCCGTCGGCTGCTGGGACTGAAAGTTCTTGAAAGCGTTCTGGTGCGTCAGGTTGTAGAACCCGCCGCTTCCCGCCGACTTGGCAAAATCATTTCCGCTCGACTTGTTAGCTAAATCTGCGAATGTGCCGCCCGGTTTGCTTGCCAAATCGGCGAATGTGTTGCCAGCCTTATTCGCCAAATCGGCAAACGTGCTGGCCGCCGGCTGTGCTGCTGGTGTAGTTTCCTTATTGTTCATGGTGTCTTCTCCCGCGGTTTTATCCTTTTCCTTCTCCTTTTCCGGGGCTGCCTGCTTGCCAACATCTGTGAAAGAGACGGCGGGCTCCTTTTGTCCGAAGATGTTCGCACTACTGCTACCACTGCCAAACAAAAAGCCGCCAGATGATGAGCCTCCAAAAATGTTGGAGTTACCGAACTGGGACTTGGGTGCCTCCTGGCTGGCTGGTGTCTGGGTCTCGACCTTAGGGCCGCCAAAAATAGGTGGACCTCCGCCAAAGATAGACTTCGGTGCGTCTTTGCCATCTGAAGCGCCCCCGAAAGGACTGAAGCCTCCGAAAGTGGGGGCAGTTATGCCACTGCCACCAAAGATGGACTTGGGCGCGTCTTGGGACTCCACTTTGGTGCCTCCGAAGATGGACTTAGGTGCCTCTTGGGATTTGGGTGAGTCATTCTTCTGTTGCTCAGCCGTTTTGGTCCCACCTCCGAAAATGTTCTTGGCGGAATCCTCAGCGGAATTTTGGTTTGACAAGCCACTGCCGAAAATAGAACCCAGAACGTTGCCCTGACCTCCGCCCGAAATAGATTTTTGCAGAATGGCTAAGGGATCGGCCGGTTTAGCAGCCTCTGATTTATCTGAAGTGGAAATTATTAAGTCAAATGATCTTTAAGGACGAAGATAGTTAAACACTCACCCGTGCTACCGAAGACGAATGTCGAACTGGGCGCTTTGCTTTCCTCCGATACGGTTAAATTACCGAAGCCGGAAAACGTGGAGTTGGTTGTGCCCAGCGAACTGGCTTTGAATATTGAGGTGGCAGAAGCTGAGGAAGTATTCGATTTGGTAATGGGCTGCGGGAGAGTCAGGATAGGCAGGGTCATGGGTAGGGGAGGGTTTACTTCGTAGGTGGTGGAGCTTACAGACGACGTTTTACCGAATGCGAACTTGTCCCCATCGCAGCCTATGCAGCTGCCCTGCCCTACATGGTCGTCGATCAAATTATCTGACGAACTCTTCGACTCAATTGCTCCCGTAGGAGTTAGAGCGGGGGTGGCCTTTGAATCGGTATTATCTTCTATTGCCTTAGCGGTGCCATCTAGCGCGTTTTTAACTGCATCGTAAAAGCCTTGGGCCACCTCCTTGTTCTTAAAGCGCAGAGTGAAGCGCTCCAGAACACTCTCTCCCTCGCTGAAATCGTGGACAGCAAACATCCACGATGTCTCGGTCTTTTCTCTGTACACCACATTTGAGTTGAGCACGTGGTTGAGGCAGATCTTGTACACCTGCTCCCGACGCATTACCACGCGCAATTTCTTGGTCTGCTTGTGGCGCAGGATCTTCACATCGCCCAAGCCGCGCTCCTTCCACTCGCCTTCGGTGAGACGGTACAGCTTGGCCTTGTGCACGTACAGCAGCTCCTCGTCTTCCTCCCCCGTTTTTACATCGATCTGAAAGAAACAATTGTTAGTACATACTATTTTTTGATGATTTATTAACTTACCTTATCAGGCAATGGGATCACTGGCGCAAAATATGCATTGTTCTCCTCCTCTTCCTCGTGAGAATCGTTATCATCTCCGTCGTTAGCGGCTGGGCTCTTTGGCTGCAGTTGGGCTGGCTTGGGCATGGAGAAGCTGAAGCTGCTGGATCCGATTGAGGCAGTCGGTGCTACAGGTGTCGGCATTGCTGGAGCCGCAAAGTTGAAGGTGGCGGATCCGAACACATTGCTGCTCTTGCTGGTCACCTCGGCAGCCTGATCCTTGCTACTAGCTGCAGCAGCTCCAAAACCAAAGCTGAACTGGGTGGTGACGGGGAGAGTAAGTCCCGATCCTAGTGTGTTCTCCTTCTTTGGCACAGTATCATCCTTGGGTGTTTCACAGGCTGAGCAGTAAATGGACTCTCCCGGATTGTTGACATAGCAAGCGGAGCACGACCAACTGCCGACTTTGGGTTTGAAGGCGTCCCCGAATCCGGTAGGGGTGGACGTCTTTTCAAATCCTAGAGCTGCAGCCTGATTCGGAGGAACTGAAGCAGGAGCCGAAGCCGTGCTGGTCACAGCTGCCACCACTGGTTTCTCCTTGGGCTGTGCAGCTGCTCCGAAGCTAAACCCACCAGTGGAGGAACGAGCAGCTGGTGCAAAGCCGAATGAAAACTTGCTAGAGGAGCCGCTAGTAGTAAGGTTTAATGCATTGCCTTGGTCCAGCCCCGATTGCTTGGGCGGCACAGTGGCATCTTTGGGCTCCTGGCAGGCCAGGCAGTAAAGCTGGTCCTGGCCATTGCTTGTGTAACATGCCTGGCAATTCCAGCTGCCTGCCTTGGGCTTGAAGGCATCACCAAAGCCCTTTACTGGCTTCTCTTCCTCCTTCTTTTCTGTGGCGCCAGCAGAATCGGCCTCTTTCAGTTCCTTTCCAATGCTCTCTTGAGCCTTCTGCACAGCATCAAGGAAGTCCTGGCAGACATCGGGCGACTTAAATCGCACAGCTAGCAATGCGGTGGTCAACTCCTCATCGGAATAATCGTGACCTGCCCAGGTGACGGCCGCCTTAATGTTCGTCGAGGGAGAGAACTTGGTCTCGGGCAACACACGCTGATTGCAGCACAGTTTATGGACCTGCTCGCGACGCATCAGCAGGCGCACCAGGTTGGGATTGGAGCGGTCACGTAGGAGCTTCATATTTCCAAGCCCGCGCTCCTTCCACTCATTCGCCTCCCTGTCCCACCGCAGAAGCTTGGCCCGGTGCTCGAAAAGCACATCCTCGTTCTCTTCCCCGGTGACCACTTCCACAAGGTCGGGAAGGGCGATAACCGGCGTAAACTGGGCCGTGGGGACGTACTCTTCTTCCGCGTCCGAGGCAGTTGACTTGTTTAGTTGCTGTTGTTGTGGGGTCTGACTTTGCACTGTGTTGTCCTTTATCAAAGCGGTGGTAAAGAGCGTGGTGTTGTTGCTACCACCCACTGCAGATGTGCTGCCAAAGGAGAGGTTTTTGAAGGGAGAGCCGGTGGCTGCAGTGCCGAATCCTGATGCGGTTCCATTCCCTGTGAAGCTAAAGTTGGCAAATTCCGCGGAAGCCGAGGACGCCGATGTTACAGGTGCAGCACTAACCGCTGAGATGGTTCCAAACAGAGACTTGGCCACTGTTGCTTGAGCCGCTGGAACTGGATCAGATTGAGAGGCTTTCGTCTGCTCCTGAGGTTTACCGAAAAGCGAATTGGGAGCTGGCGTGCTGGTCAAAAAGGCTTTGGGAGCAGTGAACGCAGCAGGAGCAGTTGCAGCTGCTTCCTTGTTGGTCTTGGGAAGATCTGCTGTTTTCTCCGCTGGTATCGGCGGCTTCTCTGACTTGATCGGCTGGCTCGCGTTTGTAAAGGCAACCCTGAACTGCTCAGCCGTTTCCGCTGTTTTAAAACGCACCAAGAATTTCTCCAGCGTAACCTGCTCATCCGCAAAGTCATTTGCAGCCCACAAGAACGATTTCTTATCCTTGTCCATGTTAGGAGTAACCAGGTTCATGTCCGCAGTGATCTTGTGATTGGCGCACACTTTATGGGTCTGATCGCGACGCATTAGAACCCGCGATACGCCGGTGGTTTTGTCGCACAAAATCTTTATTAGCCCAGTGCCGCGCTCCTTCCACTCCTTGTCTGCGAACCGGAAGAGCTTGGATCGTTCGCTAAACTTGACCTCCTCGTCCTCCTCACCGGTGCGGACCTCTACTTCATCGGGAAGTGGAATGATGGGCTGGAAGTCAGGACGAGGATCGTAATCGTCTGCGGAGGTGTCTGCTGGAACACTCTTGTTGGTCTCACTAGCTCCACTTTGGTTTAGCTCGGCCTCCTGTTCCTTCTGCTTTTCGGCTGCTGCTTTAGCCACCTGGGACTTGAAGGAAAAAGGGCTTTCGGAGGTCTTTGTGCCGAAGTTAAAGCTGAAGGCTGCCGTTGCTGGAACCGGTGGCTGTGCCTGTGGTTCCGGGGCCTGTACCAAACTGGGCTTGATATGCTGTGCTGGAATGGTCACACTCAAAGTGGGTTGGACACTGGCACTCGTTGGCTTTGGCAACGGATCCGAGCTGGTAATGACAACATTGGCCGGCGGTTCTTTTTCCACGGGCTGGTTGTTCAATGCCCGATTAAATAATGCTGGAACACTAGCAGGAGCGGGAGCGGGTACAGAAGGAGCCACTTGGGGTACGTGAATAGGAGCGGAAACAGCAGCTGGTACTGGTACAGGATTCACAGATGGAGGAAGCGGTCCTGGGGCAGGAGCAGCCCCAGAAATTGGCGGTACCTGAATTGGCGAAGGGCCAAAGCCAGGCGTTGACGTGTTGAAGAAACCTGGAGTGGGCAGTGCAGCCGGTGGCTTCGACTCAAGCGGAGCTGGCTGGGCGGGTGGCGGTATCAAACTGGGAGGAGGCTGGGTAAAGTTGCCCATGGCGTCGATGTATGGTGCTACCGATGGCCCAGTCGGCGGTGGAAACATTCCGGGCAGTCCAAAGTTTTGATTCCTAGGACCTACGTTAAAAAAATCGTCAGTTATATCCAAAATTAATTGAACACTTCGACACTTACCAAATATATTGGGGGGCGGAATCGCCCCTGGAGCTGGTGGAGTCCGCAGGAACTGGGCTTGCGCTTGAGCTTGAGCCTGAGCAGCGTAGTAGTTGTACATCTGGTTTTGGTTAAACATGGGACTCCCGTAGGGTGCCGGCAGAAAGCGATCCTGTGCGGCCGACGTGTTTGGAACACCGTTGTAGAAACTAGGAGTGGGCCCACTATACGGATTGGGAAGCACCTGATGCACTGCAGCTTGGTTCTGCTGTTGTTGTTGCTGCTGATGATGTTCCGCTAGCGCATCTTCAATGATAAACAGGTCGTCCAATCCCAATGCAGCTGCTGGATCGACATCCCGTGTCGGCGTGTCTCGACTACTGATCTTGATCTTCTTGAGCAGCTCCTCAAGTCCAGTGAACTTCTCTGTAAGGGTCTTGATTTCCTGGCGCATGGCTTCCATTCCCAAACTCACATCGTCCTTGAGCACACACAGAGATTTGCTGATCTGCTTGACAGTCTGCTCCATCTCCTGATTTTGTGGTGCTGCCACAACAATGGGGGTCACTTGAGCGGGTTCCACCTGACGACGTGATCGGTTGGCAGACAAGGCTGCACCCAAATAGAAGTCATCTTCGGCATCCTCGTAGGTGGAGGAATTGTTTTGCGCATCCGGGCTACCGAAGCTATCTTCGAGACCGTGACTACTGCGATTATGTTGGTAACGTCGCAGCTCCCGTTGAATATGGTTGTGGAGTGGGTGTTTGACATCAGTTTGGAGCAGCTGCTGCGTCTGCTGTAGGCACTCCTTCCTCCGCTCTGAGAAACGAGCGCGGGAAACTCGGGGTGTCTTTGCGGACTCCTCAAGTTGACGGTACGCCTCCGATTGCATAAAGTATGCCATGGGCAGATCAAGTCCCCGGACTTCTTCCACAAACTGCTCATACTGATACGCCTTGAACATCTTCGAGCTAAAATAGGAGACGGCGTGCTCAGCCAGCGCTTGAAGATCCTTCCAGGCGGCCGATGAGGTGGCGGATCCGTACTTAAAAACCCGGACAAAGGCGTCCGACTGCTGCGTGTGCTGGCGACGCAGCATTGTAAATCCTTGCCTGTAGAGAGTATCGATGCGTGCCTCCAAAGTAAGGTCTGAGCGCTCCTGTAGGATTTTTCCCAGCTGGAAAATGATGATGGCATCTGCTTTGGGTCCATTCACCCCCCGCACCGCCTCCAATCCGACCTGCAGTTGAGCTCTTTGCTCGGTGCGATTACCTTCAGTGGCCAGCTGGTTTGAGTGCAGCCGCAGCACCAAATCCCACCAGTTCGTTTGCTCCGAAGATGCTAGTTGGCTCAGAAGATTGGCAAATGGCATCATATGCGGTCGGTTAGCGGCATTGCGGTTACCCAAGTTGGAGGTGTTGTACGCTTCCCTCTGGAGCTGAAATCGACGCTGGGTCTGAATAACTGTGGCGTAGAGGTAGAGGTCGACATCCACCTGACTGATGGAATCGTGGCCGCAGTAGTTAAGGTTCTGCTTCACATCCCGCCGAAAACCTTCATAGAAAGCCACGCGTGGCGCAGTTCCAAGACGGTCGGGCTCGGTGCCCAGCGCCAAGTAGACATGTTGGGCCAAGGTGTGCGGCGGTAACGATAACGCTAGCAGCTCACAGGTCTCGATCTCCGCCAGACTGGGCCACTCGAAAAGAGGCTGCTGCAGACGCGGGTGGCGCACCAGATGCGAGGACTGATCTTTCAGCTTGTGTTCTGCGTGGGTAAAGAGCTGTTGGTAAAGCTGACGTCGCCAGTTCTTGTCGAGGCACTGCTGGTGAGCGCTAGACAGCAGTTCTTCGGAGTCGGCAAATAATCCGGGCAATGTTTGGGCGGGAACTTGGTTCTCATTAAGATTGCTGTTCTCCTTTTGGTTGTCATCTGTTCGCGATCGGTCCAGACAACCCAAAAGGGTGCGACCAAGCTGAGCGCAGCGGAAGGCGCCCTGCTGGCGCCACAGTTGCATTAGCTGCTTCTGCTCTGCATCGCAGTGTTTCATCCAGTGGTGGACATGGGACTCTTCGAGCGGTCGCACCTGGTAGCCAAGGAGCAAAATCGGAAGTGCGGATCTCAGCGCGTTCATCCACTTGTTCTTGTTACCCAGCAGCTCACGTTTGAAAATCAGCGCCACTGCGTGGAGTAGCAGCTGCCCGGTATAGTGATCGGCACAGGATTGGTGGAGTTCCCTCTGCGGGGCATCGCCCGCCCGCTCTATCGCGTTGCTGAACTTGTGCAGGTATTGATCGAGGCGGAATAGCTGAGAGCTGCTGTCCGCCAGTCCGCTTCCCGTCTCCAGGCTCAGTTGCATGAGGCGGTCGAGGGCGTGGAGCGCCAACTGCCAGAAGCGCCAGTTCTTCTTCACATCATTGGCCGTCTCCATCTTCCCGAGCAGCACCCAGACCATGTCATACCAATCGCTCGACTGACTCGTGATGCCCTTGGACTCTAGCTCGGTTTTTAAAGCGTAGCTGAAGGCCTGATCCAACTTTTTCTTTTCCACGTAGCTTCGCAGCAGACGCACGCGAAGATTAACATCCTGGGGCCGCGCCTGCAGCTCCTTGTGCATCAGCAGTTCCATGGCGTTGTCTCCGTCAACGCTGCCATCTCCTCCGCCGTTGCTTTCCTGAAGATTCAGCCGCATCCGCACGGCGAAGACGTGTTGGTTGTCGCCCAAATCCAGGTCAGTGGCCAGATCCAGCCAGTACTTGGCGCGCTCCGTGTTGAAGGCGGTGTTCTCGTTCAACAGCAGTTGGCAGGCGTCCAGAACCACCTCTGACTGCCGGGGATTGAGCTGCATGCTGCGTTGCCAGTGCTGCAGCGCCTTCTGCACATCAGGAGTCTTCAGCCTACTGTAGCAAGTGGCTAGCAGGTTGTGAGCCACCGCTTCATCCTTGGCCCTGAGATAGCTGGTCAGATACTCGATGCACCTGGGGAACTCCTGGATCTTATAGTACATTTTGCCTATCGTTAGACCCTTGATGTCGCGCTAAAAATAGAGAAACCTGTTTAGTCCAGGAAGTCTATAAAAATTACCTTTTATATTTATATTTGCATTTTATTTTTACTGCTTTTGTATGCCTATTTGATTTATTTTTTCCTTTAAGTTGTATTACATTTTTATGTATTGTAAAGATCATGCTAGAACTTAGATGCATTTGAGCGGGAAGAATACAAATATATTTAAGGTCGGTTTGATAACAATATTATATACATAGTTTTGTTTTTGGACTTATACAAATCTGATATGGTTTTATAAAAAAAATCATAGCTATTTTGAATTTCCGTGTTTGAAACTAATATCCACTGTACCTAAAAGGTAACAGTTGAATTAACATTTTATAGAAATTTAAGGGTGCATCTCCAATTTGCTATGAATGTCCCTATTGCAATTTGTAGCCAGCACCCATATCGAGAGTTTACTGTAGATGTAAATTGAAATAAGCGGCTGCTGGCCACCCACATAACCTCACATTTATATTTTGATTTATAAATAGAGAATCACAGCGCCATGAGTCTGAAAGAAAATCAATTGCTTTTGCAAATATACGAAATGCAGGCATCGCAAGAAAAGCGCGAACTTTTCTTTTCTATTGCAAATCCGCCAGCCAAGTGACGCCGACTCACAGACACACGCACACAAACACACACATCGAGGCACGCACACAAAGGCGCGCTCTCAATGGCGGCGCCGAAGATTTCGCAACTATTTTCTTTTGAAATTCCTATACACGTTGTTGGCGTTTATTTACCTCACTTCCCGGCGGAAGTTTTCCCAGCATTTTATGGACATGCTCGTCAATCTCCTTCCGCGTATCGAACATTTCTCTGGTGCTTTAAACGCTTTCAAATCGCAGTCGTCTCGACCTCGCAAAAATGTGCTTCGCGCTCGATTCTTCTTCACTCCGACATCCGTTCGACGCCGATTTCTCGAACGGTAATGTGCCACGGCCGGAAAATCGAGTAACTACGGCTTGGCAATTCCAGTGGCTACACGCTGCACTCGTTTGCGGTGCAGATCAGAACGTATATATAGCTAAATTCCGCTTTAAATTTTGGCTGGAGTGCACGGCCAACAAAAAATGTGCAACAAAATATGTAGTGTGACTGCGCGAAAGTTGGATACATCTACCGTGGCGGCATATACAAAAATACCAAATATATACCATAAAATTTAAATAGGATATTCATTTGATCAACCATGGAGAATGTCCTAATCAAAAAATTATCTTGTTTTAAAAGCATTATATTTATTAATTTAAAAGAGAGAAGTACAATTTGTTTGGGACAAGCTTCTCAATAATCAAAAAAAAATATGAATTTTGACTATCAGGGCTTTATTCAAAAATTTCGTTAAACAAATTGGTTTGTTATTAAATATTTAAGATGATTTCATAACAATTATGACACAAGGAATTAAGACCGTGAAAAATGTGCTTTTAAACAAAAAATAAAAAAAAAATTTCAAAATGAAATATAAATATCTGTTAAATCTAAATAAATTCGTTGAAATACAACCAATTTTATCTGAAATCAAAATGGGAAGCTAAATTCGGCAATCCGAAGTTTTTATTCCCTTGCAGTTATAATTATTAAATTAAATTCGAAATTCTTAAAAATACAAAAATTGATATTCACAATAGTATAAGATAATATGTCAAAAAGCACCGAAGCTATAATTTGATTCATATTATTTTCCCACCAATTTTCCGATCGTTCCTATTGCAGCTACATATATGATATAGTTGTCCGATTTTAATAAATTAAATTCAAAATTCAAAACTAATTAAAAAATGTTATTTCCAAGCACAGGAGGTTATATGTTAAAAAACACAAAGACATGATTTTATAAATTTTTTTTTCGATTATTCCTATGGGAGCTGTAAGGTATAGTTGTCCGATCCGGCTGGTTCCTACTTATATACCAACTGCAAAAGAAAGAAGACTTTTGGAAAAGTTTCAGCCCGATAGCTTCAAACCTGAGAGACTAGTTTGCGTAGAAACGGACGGACAAACGGACAAGGCTTGATCGACTTGTCTAGTGATGCTGATCAAGAATATATATACTTTATGGGGTCGGAAACCCCAAACTTCTGACTGAAATCATAATACCCTCTGCAAGGGTATAATTAACTTACAAACAACAACAAATTAATCAAAAGATAAATGTTTAATTATTTTACTTTAACAATGTAAGTTTATTTTAGTGTTCGGCATGCTTTACTTCATTTGCACTTTCCAGAAGAGCAGTTTCCTATCAGAGACCGCCGTAATATAAGGCAATCGCTGATGCCAGGCCATGCCTCCAAAGGTTTTCAGAGGTGCCTCCAGCAACGGAACCGTGGACTTGGCTGCGAAAACCTTGAGGGTTAGCCCGATGATCAGGGCTATGACCATTTCGGAGCTTCCTGGTGCAAATCGAACCACTCGGCCGCAATCCTCGTGGACCTGCTTGACATCGGCGGGCACAAAGGGTCTGTTCAGGTCCCAGGTGATCACGTCCCCGCCAGCTAGGGAGGTGATGAAAAGTCTATTGCTGTTGGCCCAATCCGCCGACATGAGCGGGAATTTGGGGGACTCCACGGAGATGACTGTTTGCTTGCTTCTCACATTGTACAGATGAATGATGCCTGCAGGGAGATACGTTAGTTATAATACTACGTAAATGGTGAGCCTTTCACACCTTTTTTCTCCGCCACCAGCACCTTGTTGGGATCCTCTGGATGGCTCTTGATGGACATTCCAGCGGAGGACAGGCCGAAGGTGATGACGTTCTCCCCGCTGCCTGCCGTCGTCCAGAAGCGGCAGGTGAAGTCATCGCTGACGGAGGCCAGTAGTTCACCCTCGCAGACCCAGGACACATCGTTGACATAGTCTCCGTGGCCATGGAGCACCTGGAGCGTGTTGAACTGGCCCAGATCGGTGCGCAGTATCTTCAGCTGGCTGCCCTGGGCGGCGCACAGAGTCACGTTGTTGGGAGTGCAGTTCAGCGAGGTGTCCGGCGAGAAGGCCAGTGCGCTGACGCACCGCTGATCCTTGTCGCTCACGTCCAGGTCCTGGAGGTGTGTGTACCCAAAGTCGCCGCTCTCCTCCTGCAGATGACACACAAGCCCATTAATTTCGTTCAATATTTCTTTTTTCCAGACCCACCGGCAGTCCTACGAGTATCAAACTCAGTTCTTTTTTGAGCGCCACTGCGATTAGGTTGTAGGCAAAGTCATTGGTGCAAATCTCGAAGCAATAGATGGTCTCGTTTAGTTGGATGCAGTGTTCTGGGTCTGTGGCAGCTCGCATTTTCCCCTATTTTCCTTGTTTTCCTGGTTAAATGCAACAATTTGCCGGCGGCGCCAAAAATGTTTACTTCAGTATGACCGTAAATGGTTTGAAGAATTATCTAATAAAATTATTTACTATTGGAAAAATAACAAAGAATAAATAGGTAAATTATATTCAAAGATAATACGTTTTTAATAAAGTGTGAACCGTTGTACGAAGCAGAAAAAAAAACAATCAACATTACCACAGCTTAAATATATCAAATACTGTGCAATTTCATAACTATTAATATCAATTAATTAAAATGTAATATTGTTTTCTGTTTTTCGGCTAACTTGCAAACTTAAATTAGTTTTAAAATAAAAAATAAATGCCAAATTACGTGTTGGAAAGCGTCGGCGGTAGAGTTACCACCGTCCAGCTGTTGGGTATTTTTTAGTGCCTTTTCAGCCAAGTTAAGTTGGCTGCGATTTACCCCACTTCCTTTTCCGTGTTAGCTGTGAAAGAAAAAACATGCCGGTGGGTGCCAAATTGCGTTAAAATTGATTTCAAACACAGAAAACTCGCCCGAATGTTAACCAAAAGCTGGCTGAAATCATCGCCAAAGTGTCAAGTGTGAATGGAGCAAGTGTTGGCCGCTAGAAACGCCCCAAAATGGCCCTAAAACAAATGTCTGGCGCGCTTCCATGAGTGTGTGTGATTCGTTGGCCACGCATGGCGTGCGCCCGTGAAATTGCAAACAGTTGTGAAATGGTTAAATGAAATAAATGTAATTCCGATGACTTATGCAAAGAGCCGATTCTAATGCCAGACAGAGTTCTCGGAAGTCCTTGCACATAACCTAGAACCCGCATTGGCGAGTTTATGTTTTTGTTGCCTGAATTTGTTGATACACCAAGTAAAAATGTGACAATTGGATTTTTTGAACCCTTAAAATGGCTCCAAATGCTTTAACAAAGTTTTACCTTATGTTTAGTTTAATTTCTATGATAATTTTCTTATCAATGTGATGGGCTCATCATGATCTTTAAGATCAAAGCAGTTTGATCTTTAAAAGATTATTTGTATACTAAAACGTCTTATAAGTTTTAGCAACCCTTAAAGTAGTGGAATCTTACTTGTCATAAAATCAAGAAATTTGAGTTCAATTTAAGTCAAGTGATCTTGGCATTTTTGATACCCATACCGCCAAAAAGCCTCCGACACACTGCTGCACATATTTTGGATTAAACCTTATTAGTTTAAAATTTACAAAACCTGCATACTAATTCTCTGGTCTATCCCTCACTTCCAGCTAGCAAAAGATCTTCTGCACCCGCTGCCCGCCGAGGAGAAGCGCAAGCACAAGCTGAAGCGCCTGGTCCAGCACCCCAACTCGTACTTCATGGACGTGAAGTGCCCCGGCTGCTACAGGATCACCACCGTCTTCAGCCACGCCCAGGGCGTCGTGGTCTGCGCCGGATGCGCAACCATTCTGTGCCAGCCAACTGGAGGACGCGCCAAGCTGACAGAAGGTATGGTCCATCTGTTTACCAACCATTTATGCTGGTCAACCGTCTAATACCCAATTCTTTCTTGCAGGCTGCTCTTTCCGCAGGAAGCCACAGTAAAATGGGACTCGCGATGAACCACAAATTATTAATTTTTTAATAAAATCTATAAAACGTAAAGAAACCACAGAACCCATCCGAAAGAAAGCTTGTAATTCAATTGCTGCGGTCCTTTGGTTCAATGTGCTTTGTGAATTAAAGAATTAACGATCTTGTGGTTGGCTAAGTGAAAAAAACAGCTCTTGTCGTATTTGTTTATAGAAAGTGGATAATTGCCAGCAGAAGAGATAGTGGAACTCGATTGATTTGGTTTCCTTATAGCAACCCCCCAAAATGTAACCCATATGTTGGAAACTGATGTTCGAGAAAATACATTTTTCGGTTTTGTAATTAACCCTTTTGTCCCGCAAATCTTCAGGAACTTTTCACTAGTTATGCTTAGATCTAACGATTAATTGACTTCACTGTAATAAAGAATGTTTCATAGGCTTTAAAATTGAGATATTTGCTACCATAAAAGTTACTAAGATTGGGAGTTCAATTACCTTCGTAGAAATTAATACATTTGTTAAGGGATCAGTGAATATGCAAATTCTGGTTACCTGTTTTGAACACCAGAGCTTATGGCAAAATTTCTTGTTGAGAATGTTATTTAAATTTTGGAGTTTTAACACTAAGGAAATAACATTCCTTTGAACCTCGAGGAAATATATATTGATGAAGAGGATTTATTTATTTATATTTTTGGATAAGATAATTTTCTTACGGGTAATTTATAATTCAAATTGTTTATATTTTATTCAGTAACTTTCCAACACTTTTCCTTATCCAGTTTTCCAACCACCAAGTGTAAGATATACATAGGTTCGAATCCATACTACGTTAATCTACATGGCGTACTTGAATTTAATTCGGACGTTTTCCAACACCTTTTCTTAGCCAGTTTTCGAACCACAAAATGTATATTTACATGGGTTCAAGTTCATGCTGTGTATATACATGGTGGCGTTGCCAGATATTCAGATAGCTGAGTTTACCACCTCGCAAAAAAAATTCCGCGTTCGCTGCTCTGCCGCTGTTAGATTTCGATACATCTTAACAGTGCTGTTGGATTTCGATACATCTTAACAGTGCAGTTGGATTTCGATACATCTTAACAGTGCTGTTAGAAAATCGCGGACTCTAACATTTTAGAGCGCCCATGGTGGTCGGATTTGGAAACAGTGATCAGACCAGACAGCGTGGCGTCGCGCTTTTCAAACGGTAGATTCTCAGTGCCAGAAAAAAAAAGAAACGCAAAAACGCTTTTGTGGTTTTTCGTGAATTAATTTCGCTTGTTTAAATGTTTAATGCACGTGCTATGGATGTGGGCCCTTCGGCCAACGATGACCAGCAATTGTTTCGCAATTTGATGGAGGTGCAGCAGGAATTGTCCTGCCTGCTGGAGTCCAATGAAAATCTCGCAGAGTCGCGTGCTGCTGCTTCTTTGGAGCTCCAGGACTCCGACAATGACGTGAGCAGCTCGACGTCGGGCGTTCTGTCGGAGATCCAACACAACTTCCGTGTGCTCCGACTGGACAACAGTGCACCACGCTTCGAATTCCACGGTTGGGGATGCTTGCAACAGCTCCAGAAGCGTTCCCGCCAGTTTGGATACTGCGGTGCTCCGGCCAAGAAGTCCCGATCTGGAGAAGCCGCCTGTTTCATGGTCACCGGCCCCAAGCAGGAGCAGCTGCAGAAGGAGAATGTGTGGAACCAGCAGCGCCACGAGGAGGTGAATAGCTCGCCCATGTCCGTTGCGAGCCTGCGTTCGATTGGTCTCCACGGCGATTGGTGAGTGTCCGGATACTAATACCCTGGAAATCCACAATATAATACCGTCTGTTTTGATAACCCACAGCCTGGAGCACAATCCCGTGCTGCGCGTGATGGATCTGTTCAGGTCCCTGCATGATCACCTGACCGCCGACTTGGGCTTTTCGCGCCAAAACTCGATGCCCTCCGATTACCTGTTCGATGCGCCCTTCAAGAACTCTATGCCCAAGAGCCTCAATGTGCGCTACCAACTGCAGGTGCTGTGCTCCAAAACGGACCGGTTCCTGATCAAACAGCGTCGCATCCTGGAGACAAATCGCAGCTTCGACTACGAGAAGTACAGCGAGTGCGACAAGTTGATCAAGGGATCGACCTCCTATTTGCAGTCATTCAACCAATTCATGAACGTCGAAATGCGCCATCGAAACGGAAACTTTATCACCCAATCGGCCAAGTGTATGCTTTATATCCCTAGTCTTTTTTTGTATATTCTACAATATATGTTATCCCTGTAGTCAATGTGCAGCGCTTGGAGAGCTTGCTGATCGGTCTGCGCGAGTGGCTGAAGGCCACGCATCTCAGTGTGCACGTGTTCAACTGGGAAATGGACCTGGAGCACCGCTACTCGGCGGCCATGACCGAGAGCCACAAGTCCTTGCAGGAGCGAGCCATCCTTTTGGCTGGTGCCGAGCTGCAGGCGGCCAAGCCACGGGGCATCACTGTCGAGGAGCTGTACATCGCCAAGAGGTATAAGCTGGAGAGGGTGATGACCTGTGCCATCGAGCAGGACGAGTTCCTCACCGCTCTGCTCGCCCATCCGGAGACCTACTTCCCGCCCCAAGTTGTGGCCATTTGCGGACCACCCAAAGTCGTTGTGGACATGGAAGATTCTGAGGAGGTGGAGGAATATGAAGACGACGCGCCATCATCCCCGCCGCGAAGCAACGATCGTACATTTTTCCGCTTTAGAAGCTAAACTGGATCTGTAAGGATCGACAAAAGTAACGCATCAAATGGGCAATTTAAGAAATTACCTATTTCAGAGGTATCTATTCTTATTTTGTACCTTACCTTATCAATTACTCACTCAAAAGCAAAAACGACATTAATATTTTAATATTTATTTGACCAAGTCGAAAAAGATTTGTCAATCAAATTGGATGCCATTGTAGGTTTAAGAATTTATTTTACACTTTTATTAAGTAGCAAAATCCAAACGAAAATGATTTGTTATTTATCTTTCAAAATTGGCTACAAATATGTACCGACTTGTACTTAAATAATAAGCTTTTGTGCAACTTAAAAAAGCCGAAATTAAAACAAAAACCAATTCCTAATAATATTTTTACATTTATTTGTCCAAGTCAAAAATGAGGCTTGCTTTCTTTTATATAACACTTTATTTTATTTGTAATATAGTAAGAAGAAAATAACCGAGTGCCTGAATTTATTTTGCATCTAAATTTAATTTGTAAGAGGAACCTACCAGCGAATTGTTTGCTTTGCATTTGTATTTTGAAAGCCAAATAAATATTCACATATCTGCTTTAACTAATTAACGTTTAAAAGCTTTCTAATAAGGGCTTCAGACAACAAAGAGCTGTTCGAGCGACAGTTTGCCGAAGATCCTGTCCAGCACCGACTTGGCTATCAGTCCGAAGGCCTCTCCGATGCCCGGCTTCAGTTCGTTGAAGATGTCCCGCCAGTTCTCGTTGATGAGGGCGTGCATGTTCTCGCTGAGATCCTTCTGGCCGTTGAATAGATTCTCCAGGTGGTAGGAGACATGATGAGGTGTCACCTCAACCTTGATGTCGACCACCTCCGCGAAGGTCTGGTGCTCACCCTTGGACACCCGCTTGAATTTTATAAAAGCATGCACCTTCGTTTTTGCTGTGGTTTTAAGAAATGCACGTTTAATGGGAAAGTGTGCTGCGATTGATAGCCAAAACTTACTCAGCCGGATCTCGGCGTTTCCTTTTCCTGCAATGGGTAGAATGAGTACTCTGCCGTCAACTGAGTATGGCCCTTTGACCACAACTTCGGGCACTTCCATGATCAGCTCAATGGACCGGCTGAGATCAGTTGTGAAGCCACTGAAAAAGAACAATAATATATGTTACAGAGTTAAAGGTTTGTATGTAAAGAGTTGTAATATTTTCTTCTTCTTCGTAGACCTCAGTAAATATAAATCAAATTTAAGCGATTTACAGAGGTACTCAAAAAGATTATCTTACCTGGCTCGCTTTGCAACTGCCTGATGGAGACCCAGAACATCCGCGTCGTGGAAACTGAGATCAATGTTGACCGGGCTGTGCGGATTACGGCCAATTGTGAACTTCTTGATGCGCAGGGGATCCAGCGGGATGAGACCCATCTCCTTGATGCCGCTCTTGGCGTAGTTCCTCAGCACATTGTTGACTCCGTTTATCAGGCACGCCTCGTCCATAATCCCGCACCTCTCAATACCCGAGGCTTAAAATCAAGAGTTTTGAATGGAGATGTGTGTGTTACAAAAAGGAGGCGCAACTCACGTAATTCGGAGGCATGTCCATGAACCGATATGGACGCACAACCGAGCAGCAGGACGAGGGCGAGAGTCAGCTCCATAATTGACGCGGGCAAACACAATTGAATACTGATTCATTAGCCGCGGTTGATACCACTTATATAGTCACTTTTGTCAATTGAAATGTATCATGTTTTTGTTGCCGTAAACAGCTTTTGCGTCTCAGCCTGCCAGAATTTGACTTTAGACCGTCACCAGTACCGGTGCACTCATCACCACGCTCCCCCCGAGTCGGTTAAATGGATTTGGGTTGTAAACCAAACCGGCAGGCTGGCTGTCCGGTGGCAAAGTGGGCTGTTATAGCCGGTAAATTTATTTTACGACTCCCTTTAATGAACCCACATTTGAACTTGAACCTGTTGGGCTGCAGTCCCGCTCGCAAGCCATCGACCCGTCATTCCCATCTCTCCTAATCACGTTTCGCATGTAATTTGCCCGATATATGCAAATTAGATTGGCATTCCCCTAATCGGGCTTCAATTCCTGTTCGAGCTCCTTTGACACTTTCGTATTTTGCCTAATTAATGGGTGAGCCGTCACTCGTTTTTTAACAAGCTGCTCTACTTGGAGAGTCAAGAACATTTAATGTAACGACCTTTTATAGGCCAAGGTTTTTTGAACCATCAGAGAAAACAAAAACAGGTAACACATACTTTCAGGCGGGCCTTTATTATTAAGAAAAAGACTGTTTTATAAAAATAATATAAAATTAGTATACCCAGCTCAGGAAAATTATGACTCATGTTCATGAAGAGGAAGAACACTTGGCGCCTTGTGTCAAAAAGTGTTAGCCATATAAACTTTATTGCAGCAAAATTTCGCTTTATTTACGGAAGATTTCGCTTAGATAGTTAAATAGTAATTTAGCATTTCCCTACTTGTTCTAACGTTCTAAATGAACTCGTGACCCTCATTAAATCGAATGATAATTGCTAACGCTAAAACCTATGTTAATCTGTTAGTGCGCAAACAACCTGAGCTAGAGTTTGCGATAAGTATCAACAAGTGTTCTTTTACCTAATTTAAAAACGAATATCACATTGGCTACTCCTCGGCAAAAAGATTGGCATACGGCACCTTGGAGAACACGCCTTTTACGATTCCCATGTAGAGCTGACTGAAGGACCTATCAATTGCTGAGGCCGTCTCCTTATAAATGGCCTCCGAATTCTCGTTCAGGAAGACATTCATATTATCGCCCAGCGCCTTGTCCCCATTGAACAGATTCGAAAAGTGGTAGTGGGTGGACTCCGGCTTCATTGTTATTTTGAAGTTGGTAACGTCCAAATAGATCTCCCCGTTCTTCTCCAACGGTTTGCCCGAGAAGGTGACGATTGATTTGACGTTAGCTGGAAAGGATTTTTAGTCCTCTGGTTTATTTTGGGAACCAAGTCGACTGATCTTACCCATGGTCATGTTACTTTTTCCTGTGCCGCTGATTGGTAGAATGAGTACCTTGCCGTTGATTTTATAGGGTCCCACCAGAGAGAACGTTTTCGCGACGATCCTCACTTCGTGCTTTGCGGTGAGATCCTTTCCGAATCCCCTGAAAATATAAGGCGTGTGATATCGCGTTAATTGAAAATATGATATGGTATCTATTTCGAATCGAATTTAACAATGGCTTTGATTTTAAGATTCAACAAGCATCCTAATTTTTCTTAAAAAAAATATGCTAACATTAATATATTATAAAATACGTGGGTAATTAAGTTTTTAAAACTTAAAAATCCATCAGATTTTTTTATGGACCACTTACTTCACTTTAACTATCCTTTGATCCTTGATGCCGTACAGCAAATTATCGGTAAAAGTAAGAGTTATGCCCACGGGACTGGCATCCTCTCCCTGGCTTATCACAAGCTTGTCCACCTTCAGAGGATCTAAGCGCATCAGGTTTAGACCAGGATCCACATCCGAAGATCTCTCACTAAATAGTGTGTTGCACAGTTTTATGATACACTCGCCATCCCCGTACTTACAGGGTTTAGGATCGTCAGCTGCGAGGATAGCAGGAGATTATTCAAAGGATAGTCCGAGTATCATAAATCATATCATAACATCTTACGGAATTTTGCTTGCACCGACACGGATAAAGAGAGAACAATTGCCAACGCGATCCCGAACATCTTTACGCTTCTATAATTTAGTGTAACTGAATATGAAAAGGAATTTGGTCTAGTATTTATAGTGGCACACTAAGTGCTACTTAAGTAGAGTGCAAAAGCAACCTTTGATTTTGCTTTTATCTATGACTTAACTGTCTGCTGTCAATTTGAGAACTCGTTCAAATTCCTCTCATTAAGAAGACTGTATCATCTCAGTGTATTATGCAATAGAGGGTAAATTATTTTTTGTATAGCCATAGGAACAGATATTTCCCTAATAAGTACTTTTAGATAATACAATCTAACAAAAGTTTGTTTAATATAATGGGATCAGTGGTCTGCAATTCAGAATGAACCGATTGAGACAAATGATATTTTAAGCCTTACTTCGTGCTATCTTCATTACATACAAAGTAACATTCAAAACTGACTCAGCTAATTGATGTATCACACAGCTTACAACAACCAAGTAACGCTTTAATTGGAATGGGAAACAAATATGGTATCAAGTACTCTCATACTCCCATAACAAAATTGGCTACAAAGTGTGCAACTTACAAAAGGGCCAGTTCCAAATAAAGCCGAATTAAGTTGCGAAAACAACAGAGTCATCGTGATCGCCACATCCCAAGAATCAGAGTAGGCTTGGAGCGCCAGAACAGGTCCTAAGATTCAGTTAACTTAATTGCCCAACGCCCCGTTTTAAGGCCCAGCCTCCGTGGAGAACAAAAGCGACTTGTTTCACTCGGATTCGCTGCAGTTGATTGACTCGTGGAAGATTTTCACTGACCCAAGGCCAACTGGGTGTTCGATTCCCCAGGATGGGATTGCAGGTTTACCGTTGGCTACTCTTGAACTTGGCAAGTAAAACTGAAAGTACATAAGTAATTCGGTATATGTTTATAATCATGATCAGGGTGTTATTACAAAGACTTTGATATGTGTCTTTCTGAAGTATTGAAAATGTATATTTTCTTATACTTAAATGTCAGTTAATATGGAATACTAGATTGAGCAATAAATTCAGCAGTGTTTCCTTGTTTCATGTTTGCCATTTGAACAAAAGCATAAAATATTCTTTGACGTCAAGTCAAATAGATCTGATAAAAGTAAATTAAAAATCAATAGATTTTCGGTTAAATCTAATGTCTGTATCAAATTGAAAATCTTATTAAGCAAAGTGCTTTCATATAATATAACCCAAGTTTAGTACAAGATTATAGTCAGAGTACTTGGTATCTTAATTGCTAAACTGCTGCCCCCAGCTGTGGTGAATCTAGTGACAATGTTTTTGTCATGCAAATTCCCAATCAAACGCTCGATCACGTGCGTTGCCTGCTGATTGCCGATTGCTTGCCAAAAAAGTGTATGCGACAGTTGTGCGGAAATGCCGAGATCTACGCTTGATTTAACAATAGCCACCCGCAGAAGCACAACCAGTTTTCGCATTATGTTTGTTTTATTTCTACAATTTAAAGCTTAGCTTAGCAGATACGATGATATGTCAATGGCCGGAATGCAACGTCCCATGTGTGTGAAATGCTGGTGAGAAAATACTCGTACACTTAGCCTAATGCCGGACGACCTAGGGCTCAGTTCTCCAGGAACAGATCCTCGTAGGCGAACCGCTTGAACAGCTGCGTCAGGATGCTCTTCATGATCTCGGCGATGGCTACGTGGATGGACGGATGCAGCTCGTTCCACACCTCCGTCCAGTTGTCGTTGAGGAACTGGTTCAGGTTGGCTCCCAAGGCCTGGTCGCCGTTGAAGAGGTTCTCCAGTCGGATGTTCATCCTGGTAGGAAACAAAAAACATTTGTAGCTGAACTTGAATGGATAGTAATCCCCATTTCACTTACTTTTGTGGCTCCACGAGCACCTTGAGCTTGTCCACGCTTAGGAAATTGCGGCCATTGCGCAACTGGGTGCCCGGCTTGAACTTCACCGAGAACTTTGGATTGTGCAGGACGATCTCGGCATCGCCATCGCCACGAATGGGCAGGATTAGGATGCGTCCATCCGCCACGTACTTGCCCTTCAGAACGATCTTGGGGAAGGATCCGTACATCTCAAACTTGCTGGTTGCAGGATCTGAGCCAAAGCCACTAAAATAATTCCAAGGCGGATGCGACAAGTAAATAAAATAGTATATAAAGAATGAATATTATTTTAAAAGTTAAAAAGATCTCTATCGACAAAAATGAAGCTTGGTATTTGGTTCTAGGAATCATAAGTTAATTACTATTATTTATTACAAATGAGAACGTGATATCTGCTTTTTCTCTTTTTAATAACGTTATTAGAAATACTCACACAGCTCTATCGAACTTCACTCCCGACAGGCCCTCCACATTCACATCCTTGAAGTTGAGCTTGAGGTTGAGGGAGCCAGTGCGTCCGTCGGAGATGTCGAAGCGCTTGATCAGGAAGGGTTCCACCTGGGGGAACCCAGCCGCCGGATAGCCAGTCTTTGCGTACTGACGGATCAGCATGTGGGACACGTTGATGATGCAGCTGGTGTCGCCCATCCGACAACGGGGCAGCTCGGGAGCTGCAAGGATAAGCCCGGATTAACACGGCTCACGAAGGGGAATAAGCACCGCCAAAGGACTCACGGAAATTGGAGGCACCACTGGCCAAGCAGAAGAGCAGGGCCACAGAGCCCAGTTGGAGCAGCAGCATCATTTTGGATCGATCTCTAAGAGGCACTACGAAATTCACCCGTTCGATTATTTGGCGAACGCCCGACCAGGTTCAATGGCAAACTGTAAATTGGCTCTGGACTGACGGCGGCATTTATAAAATTTCTGATCGGCCAGAACGACGGAGCGAAGTGGCCGACAACCAGTACACTTCATAGTTTATTCATTCCTGACTTGTCTTGGCCCTTGTTGTTGTTGCTGCCCGCCTGATTGGTGGCTATTTTTATTTATTCGTATATCTCTTTCGTTCTGTGTTTTGGCTTCTCCTCATTATGATCATCGTTATTATAGTAGCCACCCCTAGCCAGAATTGGCAGCAACAATATTATTAATTAATATTATTAGCATGTGCCTGGTTTCGCCAGAATATCAACAAATAACAATAAACAATAACAATGGCATCAAACAAAAAGGCAGCGAAAAAATAAAAGTGATTCTATAAATTTTAATGTTCAACCCGCCATCAAGTTTTCGAGCTATAAGTCCACAATATAATTCTCCTTTTCCTATAATAATGCATTATAATTCAGACTATTTTATTGATTTTGTGTACTTTTTATAGATCTAAACTCTGTGAAATGAAATCTGCGCTTTGTTCGCACTTAAAATGATGTGCAAATAGTAATTCGCATTTTTTTAGCAATTATATTAACCATCTCGTGTTTGCTTTGAGATCAGCACTTGGGATTTAGAACCTCTGGGATTTCCTAAGTGAGTTTGAGTAACATGTGCTAAATGGTCAGGCAGGTTTGAATAGAATGTTAAAGAAGTCATTAGCATAGGTCAGGGGAAAGAATTCTTGATACTAACTGAAAAATGTTTTGAAAAATAGCAATAATATTTGGGCCTAAATATCATTTTTAAATTAAATGAAATACATCCCAGGGTTAGTATAAAAGTATCCATATTATAATATTTTTCTTTATTACTTTTCATAGGAGAATGGTGCATCACAAGGCTTATAACCATAGAAGCTCGAAGAATTTCCGTTCTGCCCCATTCAAAGATAAATCTTTTTGGGCAACAGCTCAATTCCGAACATAAACCAATTAGACTTCATCGGGAATTTAAGACGACATGGTTCGAAACTGGTTCCAACGGCACTCTTAATGGATTCACCGGCTAAAAGTAGCCCCCCGGCTTTAGTGGCTTCACTTTCAAACTATTCTGACAGGCGGCGTTTGGAGCTGGCCGGAGTGAATTTAAATTTAATTTGTCAAATTGTAGTTAAAGGCTTCTGGCGTTCGTCATCGGCAATTAGCATATGTGGTGTGATTGCTTTATATACTATAGTATGCGATTGGCATGAAACCGGCATTATGTTTATTTACCCATCCAATTGGCGCCAGGTGAGTCCACATACCTTAGCTTGGGCACTTTGCATTGTTTGCTTAGCCAATTCCTAGACGCTGTCGTAGACATCGGGATTACTGCGGTCTCAAATTTTGGGGCGCCAAAGAATTTATATGGCAAAGTTGTTAATATATGTGAACACGGGTTTATTTTATTACGCCGGGTTGCCCTATGAATTAATTTGCATCTTCGATTTAGTTGTGTTTGAATCTGATTCATCTGGTGTAAGCATGAATCGGCTTGTTATTTAAATAAATAGTACATAACTAGTCCATCCACTTTGTGAGTCGTGGAATGCTTGTGAATGATGTTACGTTTTATTTGTTAAGGAAATCATGATGAGTTTGGGAATTTTTCTGGAATTCTGGTTTAATTTTTTTGGTTTCCAATTCCTTTTCCTAAACATTGTTATAATGGTGCAAATCAGATCTTGTTTTTAAGAACTAACTCCTATCTGAAGAGATTTATGATGACAGTTATTAATAACTACCAACAAATAAATGTGTGCTTTTATAGAAAACAATTTTAAAATTCATAAACTAGAAAGTTCCAGGGACCGTAAATAATCATTATTTGTGATTTTATATTAAATGACCTACTAAGATATTTTGGTATATCTTTTTCCAATTAGGCTGATTTTAAGATACATTGCGAGCAAGACTAAAGACTGTTATTTTCTCTTCAAATTGGGTAATTTATACAGCCCTCTTGGACGAGAGTAAAACTCGCAAATAATGATTATTTTCGGTCCCTGGAAAGTTTTCTAGGAGCTTTAAAAATTGAACCACAAATGTCGCTCATAACATTTACGTCCTGAAATTTTTCTAAAAATTTTTCATTTTGTTCTTAGTCTTTATAATTTTAAAACTAGAGGCCTTTATAGAGAACATAGTGTTGAGGAATTAATTTTCTTTTTGAAAATAAAAATGATATTTAAATTTGAAATCAAATTGTAACCGTTATTCGGAACTCTTCCAAAGATGTGTTATAATTATTGGAGCAGCCAACGGGCACACCACCATGATTGAACGTAAGCAACCGTAAGCAAACGTAAGCAACCGTAAGTCAGTGAAAAATCGAGATACAAGATTTCCGCTCTTGCTCTCCGAAAAGAGAGAGCGTGATCGAGACAGCAGCCGCCGGGAAAGAGATGAAAAACATCGATGTTGGCGTGCCAAACATCGATTACCCATGCTTTGAAAACATCGATGACAGATGTTAACATCGATGTTTCTCCACCTCTAATTCGAAAACCCACGAAACTTATTTATAACCCGGTGAAATACAATTTGGACCCATTCTGGAGACAGGGGAATCAGCATGAGTGGAAAGCGGATTGTTTGCCTCCTGGCCAGTGTCCTGATCCTGGGAAGCCTGCAAGTGGCGGCGGCAACCGAAACGGACAACAAAACGAGTGAATTCGTAGCCACCAAGGAATGGCAGGTGATTGCGGAAGGTAAGGGCTGGCCGGTTGAACTCTCCGATGACGTGTACTAAGTGGGGTTTCCTCATTTCAGGTCAAGGCATTCCCAAGGGACTCCACGTCCGCATCAACATGCAGACCGGACTCAAGGAAGCCAAACTATTGGACGAAAGCGAACGTGGCACAGCTCTACAGAGTCAACCGGGAGACCAGAAGGCTCAGGATCAGGATGACAACGAACCCCTGGCCCTGGACTACAAGCCGGACATCATCGAGGAGTCACTGCGTCGGGTCAAGGAGCAGAAGAAGAGCTATGCGGAGCTGCGCAAGGCCTACAAGGAGTTCCAGAAGAACTTCCGCACAGACGGAGAGCTGATAGTCCAGCTGATTGATCAATACCGGAACTTCAGCAAGACGCCGCAGGAGTCAGAGATGCGCTCCAAGCTGGACTGCCTGGAGAACCTGGAGTACCTGCTGCACCAGATCGACAATGCCCTGATGTTTATCGATAATGGGGGACTGGACGACGTCCTCCTGCCCATTGTGGTTAACGATACGAACACCTCCCTAAGGGTCTCGGCCATGCGGGTGTTGGGCTCCCTGGCGAGCAATAATCCCAAGGCGCAGATAAAGGTGTTCGAGAAGAACTTTGGCTCCCATCTGGCCCAGATCCTAACCAGCTCTGGCAATGCTGCAGAGGTCTCTGCTGCACTTCACGCCTTTGGAGCACTGTTGCGGAAGTTTCCGCTAGCCCAGCAACGAGTGCTCTCCACTTCGGGCACACAGGCACTGATTAAGGTTATGCAAAGTCCAGACGTGGAGCTCCGGAGCAAGGCCAAAGTGGTGACCCTCATCAGTGACCTGGTGCTGGAGAAGCGGTCAGTGCTGGAGGCCAGCAAAGATGCACCCGAAGCGGCCTCCACGATGGCGCAATATGTGCTCCTGGAGTTCGAGCCGTGGCTGCAATCGCAGGGCTACTGTGCTGCGGTGGACAGTGTCCTGACCAAGGACTTCCTGCATCTCTTAGAGCAACCCGAGGTGGTGGAACAGTTTGCCACTGCCTTGGAAACCACCGAGGATCTGTGCATTACCTCCTGGTCGCAAAGTTCGGGTCTTAGGCATGCCCTGCTCACCGTTCGCAACCGATATGCCAACACCAAGGACGAGTACCGATTGGAGGTGTCCCAGATCTTGGCCAAACTGTGCGAAAGATTGTTCAACAAGCCCAAACACACCGAACTGTAATGCTAGCCAATTTACTAAGTAAAAGTTGTAGTTAATTGTAAGCTGAGTTTGAATGTAATTCGTAGCCAAACAATACACCCTTCATGTTCAGGTTAAGCAAATATGATAACTAAGTAGCCAAGTACTTGTGATGCGAAAATAATGCTCCTTTTGCGAAAAGTGTACACTTTGTCATTAATATAAGAAAGCTACTTATATGTATGATTTCTTTCTGCAAGTTAGATTCGATAAAAAAACTTAATTTATTTTTACAGAGGCTGGAGAATAGGTATGCCAATTCTAAACTAAGATCTCGTTTATAAGATTTTCGGTAATAAAAAAGTCATCTTTCCATAGCTCTAAATTGCTTCCTTATGTTAAAGATATATTAATTAGTTAATTTTTTTATTCTGAATAACTTTGAGTAAGCTAACATAGAACATAGGTCTTTCTTTTAATTAAATTTTTTTTAATACTTATCTGAGAATCTATTTCTTTCTTTTAATAACTTACAGAGTTGAGACTCCAAAGTAGACTGTCTGGACAACTTGGAGTATCTACTTTACCCGATAAATAATCACCTGATTCCCAGTGTTCTCTAAATAAAGTTGTTTCTGTGTACATAAATATTTAAAATAAAAAAGCAATATTCAATTAATAATTGTTCTGAAAACATTCATAATGGTTATAACAAAACTTAAAACATATGTTTTTCCATTCCCTCTAAACATTGTACAATAAAAGATATAATCCCAAAACAAGAAAAGAAAATGTATTTTCAATTAGAAAATCACATTAGGATTTCCAACCCCTTGTAGAACTTAAGACCCATTTAAAGCCCGATAAGGCGGGCATAATCGACCAGGCCATAAAGTAAGTCAAAAGTGTCGGAAGGAAAGCAAAAAGCGAAGAAAGCATGCCCCAAAAAACCACTCGAAGTTTGCATGTAACCGAAGGAAGCTAAGGAAGAACAAGGAAAGCCTGGCACGAAACTGTACAGGAAGAGAAAGGACTTCGGAGCGGGAGAGTGCAATTATGTGCCGGCGACGTCCAGGGCGGGAATTACAGCAATTAACGGCAGTCACATGCAAATGCAATGTCACTGGAGCCGAGTCACGAAGGTGGACGGGTCAGGTGGAATGGAAGGAGGAGAGCCTGGAAGGGAGACCGGCTAGGACGCCGCCTTGGTTCCCATGGCTACTCCTCACAATGTAAACAGAGAGAGGCTCCAAGAGAGAAAGAGAGAGCGCTGTCCAAGGAGAGAGAGAGAGAAAGGGGCTGCAAAGCCGGCTCAGTGGAGCACAACGAAGAGAGGCACTGCTCCTGGCCTGGAATCCACTCGTACTCATCAATTCCAGCTGGGGCGCGTGCGCTGTGGCAGCAAGCTGTTGTTGTTGTCATAGCACTGCCGCCGCCGCTTTCCGTTTCTTCTTGCTTCTTTCCAGTCGAAACGCTTGACGAGTGATGTGGAAACATTTTCAACACAAGTAAAAGCTGGCGTCCAGAGAGGCTTCCACCGTTTAGCCACAGCAGGGGTAAAAATAATAGGAGATTAACTAAACCCTACCAAATCACCAAAATCCAACTAACAGTATTTATTAGTATTTATTTTATTAAATTTTGTTGAAAGTCTGTTCAACGTATTTTCAGTTTAGGAAGTTTATTGAATGCAAACCCTTTTTGGTCTTCTTTAGTTTTCAAGAACAAATTTATTAAAAGTACCTTTTTTTAAAGCTCTTCCTGTTTGAAAAGTTGTATGACTACTAGATTTTTTTTAAATAGTACATTACCCAGTTCTCAGCAAGAAACTTAGAAACAATAATTTTTTATTCTATTATTAAAAGGCGGTATCCTGAACTATAGCATCTTATTGCTTAGCTTTTTCAAAACTTTTCAAAATTGAACTAGTTTTTTGACCCGGCCTGTAGGCATGTGTGCATGCATGATAGTGAGCACAAGTCCAACGCACACCGGCTTTACAGGCTGTTGCTGCTTTTATTGCTGTCGGTTGTTAGGGGGCGCGACTTTGGCAACATTATGGAAAATCAGTTTGTGTTTGGATCGCGATGCGAGGAGCTCGTTCAGCGCTGCGGAGTACTAAATAAAACCGTTTTTGGCCAACTTTGTTCTTTGTCCATTGCAATCACAATCATAACAATGAAGTGTTAAATTTAGTGCATCTGAAAACAACCCCAAAAAGGATCAAGTGCGTGTTTGAAAAGGATAAATACAGTGAAACTCAAAATAATAATGGCAGATTGTCTAAAACTTCAAAATAATGAGTCATTTGAAAAATGGTTGGCAGTAATGAAAGTGACAGGAAGTCCATAAAGATATTGAACAGTTTAGTTGGGAATTCATTTGCATTGAAAAATAACTTCAGTAAGCATTCGCATGTTTCAGAAAAATGTTTAAAAAAAGTTTAGAGGATATGACATTTAATAATAATTTCAAAAAACTCCTTCATTTAGATTGTTATTATAGAAACGAAGTCAAAGTATTATAAAGGTTTACAAATTGTGAAACATACTCGTACTAGTTGATACGTCGAATATATTATTGAGATTTATTGGGTACCCTTACTTTATCTAGTTTTATTGACATCTTTTAATCATTACCGGATTCAATAACTTGTGGCCAATTAAACTTCCCATATGCTATAAATAAGTCAACACTTTTTTCGAATGAAAAAACCCCAGGGAAAACAAGTTCACAGTCCGCGGCCCAAGCGAATATTGGAAAATGTAACCGTTTTTACACAGGTGAATGACTTTTTTGTGCGCTTCCGCGGGCTTCCGGTCAAAAAAGCGTTTTCATTTTCGCCATCGGCCAACGGCCAGCGGCTGATTTGTATGCAAATGTTTGTCTGTCCCCTCAAACCTCCGGATTCAACCATCAACATCAACAACCACCCCAATGCAACACGCCTCTCACCCCCCACACTTTCCCCACCCACCTGCTGTGGTATGCCATAAATCCTGGCCAGGAGGAAGCTCCTTTGGCCCGTGTAAACGGCGTTTGAAATTCTTCCACTAGTTCAAAAATACCGGAACCAAGGAAACAAAAACAAAAACATTCCCACTGTTGTTGTCTTTATACCCTTTGGAGTTATAAAGGTATTGTAGTTTGATAATAAATTGGATTCTAGTAAATAGGATCATTTCGTACCATAAATAGTATATAGATATTATTTAGAAATACACGTACTTGATATATTTTCACGATCTATGACTAATCTTAAAAAAATCAGATCTAATTCTATTCAAGATACAATCTCTAAGAACTTGAAAGAGAATCATTAAATCACAGTTTTTTAATGTCTTTAAACCTTCGTTGATAGGGTACTTGATGCTTCGGTCTTTAAAAGGTAACATCCCCTTTTTGCCTGTGTTATTCTTGGAGTTTCTGGTGGAATAAAATGCCGCCAATTCCGTTGGTGACAACAGTGTGGCAACCGACCAAGCGACCCGACTCCAAACTCCCAACTTGGAGGTGACATGTGTGCGACATTTGCCCCACAACCAGAAGACAATAGAAAAAGGAAGCAGGCGGGGTGGAAGAATATGCTAAAGATGAGGAACAACTTTCAGTTGCTAGAAGGTTGGAAGGTGGGGAGTGCTAATGTTCCAGTTGCTTTGGTTTCTGTGCCAAAGTGTTTTGTCTATCTAATAATCTTGTAATAATCTAGAAGACTCTGGTTCCCCCTTGCCCTCACCATTATCCATTTCAAATTGCCATTTTGCCAATTACAGAGCTAAACAAAGGAAAAGTTGCACATAAATTCAATTTGAGAACGTTTATGGCACATCAGAGATGAACTTAAATTTATTGCTAAAATAAAAGACTGTCTGCAATAACTTAACTTTAAGAAGAAAATACAAACCGGTTAAAGACTGTTAAAAATTGAATATGGAAAGTGTGAAGGAGTTTCAAGTGAAGTGACTGATTTTAAAGTGATAATCAATAACGATTACTTTATAATTTGTGTGAAAGTGTTATGTCTCTCTGAGAAGCTAAGGAACTATCAATTTACTTGATTACTGATCCTACCATATTGCTGTACAAAATGTGGATAAATCTTCATTGGATATGCTACGTGTTCTGCGCTCTCTGCTGCCTGAATACTGGTGAGTTCTTAAAAACTATTTCTTTAAAGAAATCTTTTTGGTAAGTAAAGTCTTGAGGACATAATACATTTCAATAGAGCATGCCAGTAATTACAGCCCCTTAGCAATGGTATGGTTATTGACTTGGAGTCTTGGTTAAGTAACTGCAGATCCAAGTGTTGTCTTTGATAATCGAAAACAAACAAAGCAATTAACCGCATGTAACCCTCGAAAAGTAAAACTTAAAAATAGTGAAATTCCTAGCGAGACTCGATAAATTAATGAGGAAAGTCAGCCAAGAAAACAAACGTAGACGTCAACGTCGTTCTGGTCCAACGATTTATGACGGATAAAACTTTTTACGTGACTTACTTGGGTTTTGCCAACTCCCGAACCAATCTACGTAAAAAACCCCCCTTGGAGCAGCTGTCAAATGGTTTGCCTTTTCTGGATATGGATACGCAGGCCGATTGTGGTCATGAGTTGCTCCAGTTTCAAGTTCCATTTAGTGCATTAATTTCGGTTCATTACATTGTCATACTTGAGTGATATCGTTAGTCTGCCCGGGCAAAGAATGTATCACTGCGGCATGCCGACAATTCTTTAATGGCTCTGTCACAGTTCAAGTTCTTCCCTAACGGGTTTTGCCATAACCCCCATATGGATACATATACCTAGCTTGACCTGAGCCACAATAATTGATTGCGAAATACTTATGTCGATGCTTACGATGTTTAACCAGACAGAACTCGCATAGAGCGGAGCCACAAGTTGCTGCCGAATCGGAATCCCAAAAATAAACCCCTATACCTTATGCCAAAGTCAGTGGCCCAGACCGAGGAGTTTGTCGTTTCGTTGGCGTTTTTCATGAAAATCACCAAGCTGAACGGGCACTTTTTCTCTTTTTGGGCTTTCATGGTGTTGTTTTATCAAAAGAAACCAAAACAAACCGAAATGAAAATTTGTTTTCTGAACTTTTTGATTGTTGAAACTTTTCCCCGCCATATTCATATGCACATCCAGGTATTTGGCCAAATTTGTTCAGCCGCCAACTCACTTTCATTTGTCTTACACTCCCCGACTTGGCAAAAATAAAAATAAAAATAGAACTTATGTAATCTTTAGGTGGGTTTGGGTTTGGTCTTTAATCTCTACTTTATTTGTGTAAAGTTTCGCGGATTTACGCTTGACGTATTTGCACCTTATGGATGAGGTTTGGAATCCGATGACTCTAATTAGTCTTGGTTTTTAGATAAAGAGGATTGCATACATGGATTCGCTACTAGTTTGTAGGATAGTTGGGTAATCGAAATGTGTTTAATCTTTGGCGGGATTCCAGTGCGTAGTCCCGACTTCAATTTGCGATTTCAAAACTTTCCATTTTCTCCAGAAAGTAGTGCATGTAGTTTCTTAACATACGTGAGCTATCAGCACACATCTGAGAGATTTTGTAATAAATCCGGAGCAATTAGACTAATTTCCAAAACACTTTTAAGTGTCGAAGAAAGTCCACGAACAGAGATCTTCATTGCCATGTGCATTGCCCAATGTCACAACAATTAACCTACAACACAGATCTTGAAAACGAGTAGAAGATTTCACTCTGCCATATCTCCTCTGTAGGCCTCGTGGAGAAAATCCCGCCGGAGATGACTGGCGACCCAGAGTCAGGGTCATTGCAAACCGTTTATAATCCAACTACCGTTTACCAGAACAAAATTTAAAAAAAAACAAACAGAAATTATACTGTTAGCACATAATAAGAACTTGTTCTTCAGGTGGTCAAGGGATTGGAGGTAAAAACCGGAACATTTCAAGGGAAATACTTGTAAGACTTTATAATTGCGTTGCCCAAAAAAGGTGTTATGTCATGCTCTCATGGGAGTTAAGTAATTATACCAATTTACCCGCTATATATACTGTAAAATAGGTTCACACAATTGAGCCAGTCGTCAAGTAAAAGTTCATAAATTAGTCATAAAAGTACCAACTTTCTTCGATTATTTTTCGTATAATCTTGAACCAATTTACATACAAGGAGGGCAAGCGTTTGCAACAATTTGCATGGCCATCCCAAGTTTAACCATTGCACACTAACACAATTAGATATCAGAGCTTGTCCGGAAACGCAAATCAGCTGCGAAGCCCCCAAAGAGGAGTCGAGGGATGTTCCATGTGGGCAGTTACCCACATGGATACCTACTTGGACCCACGGTGGTTGGTCTTCGCCGCTGCAGCTGTGGCCGAAAATTGCAGCACTCGGTATGAACGGAAGCTTAGTAGAGCGTATCGGAGGTACGAGCAAACATGTCTGGCGATTCGGACAGGTGGCTCACTGGAACACAAACACTGGACCATCCACTGCTCTCTGTGGTGGCTTCCTCTGCCTGTCGCTGCAATTTACTTTTAATTTGCAATTATCAGGACGGACCGAAAGTAAGCCTGAAAGGGAGAGAGTCCAATTTGTAGAGCCATGCTTAAAAAGTGTATTCTGTTGACTACTTTGTAGGCCAAAGATACCGTAGGATAGAAACGGGTCTCAGCTGTTTACTTAAAAAATGATATATATATATTTTCTTAACTAAGATAACAAACGTTTTTTAATCCTCCCTTTCTAGCCAGTTTTGGAGCTATTCTGGACTCACGTTGCTATCTCGAGGGTGGAGGTTCCGCGGAAAGTTTCCTGGCTACTGAGGATCTGGCAGTGGGCTCTATAATCGGCAAGTTAAGGATAAACGGGAACCCCAATGCCGAGACAGGGGACATTAATCTTTCGCTGAGAGAAAAGAATGCTCCAGTAGAGATTCATTCGGGGACCAAGGAGCTAGCCCTATCGGTGGAACTCGACAAGGAGGGTGTTAGAGGTCCCTCGTCTATCTATGTGAATGTCATTTGCATACGACGACATTCCACGGATCCGGTAAGAATTTGTATGATAACAATTATAACATAAAATGTCTAGTCTGCGGCAGTCAATTGGGATATAATGATATTATCATTAAGGCTAAGATGTGTGTGTATTTAAATAAGGTCAAGTAGTGTTGGTTCAGAAAGTTCCCTTCTTAAGAAAAGGGAATGGATGGATGGGAATGAGTTAAGGCTAGCATAATAGAAATCAATATAAAACGTCAGAGGTGGTGGCTAAGCACTTGTCGATCAGCTTAACGCCGCAATTAATCAGAAGTTCTGGTCAGTGGCCCACATCGACCACATTTCCTTAAAGTTCTTCCTGTCGGCCACTTTCCAACCGCATTCCGAACCTTCGAGGGACCCTTTCGTGCAATGGGCAACCAATTAACCTATATAGCGTAAGTTGCCACCTTCTTGAATCCTCATTCCTCAGGCAGTGCGTGTTCCCTGGGGGCCAGCTAAGCTTGTTAAATTTCGGTAAACACGATTCAATGCTCCCGGCTTTGCGGCTATTCGAGGAACTCTATAAACAATTGAAAACTTTTGCCAGACAATGAACGCCCATTTCAATTTTAGAATCAACAAAACGCTAGCTGCAACTACAACAGCAACTATTGGCGCTACTGCATCTGAAAGCCAAGGAGCTGCCGAAGGAGGAGCACCTGGCAGTCAGCCCCTTGTGGCGCCTGTGGTTAGCCCCAGCTTGGTGGCCATAAATTAGCCATTAAGGCTTCCGTTTGCGGGTAGAAATCTAGGCGTGGGGAATCGGAGGAATCGGGGATGGCCTGGTTTGGGTGGCGGGGTCTGCTAAACATGCAAATGTATGCAGGACATTCGGCGGCGTGCTTGGGCTTTGAACTCCTGGGAGGTCAGTGACCAGCACATATAAGGTGTTCGTCTTGAAGTGCACACATTCGAAAAATTGGTTAGGCTACACTTAAAAAAAAAAAGGATATAAGACGATAAAACGGCATAACACTACAAATATTTATAAGTTATAGGCAGAACTAACCACAACAGTAAAAAAAATATTACATTCGACTCTTTAAAATTTTTGGTTAAATAGGAAACGAATTTTTATTTTTTCTGAGTGCTGGGATTTGCTCACCCAATATTTCCCGTTCCCATTTCCTCCACAGAGTTTCGTTATTCCCGTGAATGTGCGAGTAACCGATGTGAATGACAATGCCCCCGAGTGGATCGGAACACCGTACACTCTGACCCTTTCGGAGGTGACAGTGCCGGGAACCAGAATCCTGCAGGGCGCCCGTGCCGAGGATGCCGACCAACCGGGTCCCTTTTCCACGGTGGAGTATCAGGTGCTGCCAGGACCTTACTCGGAATATGTGCAGTTCCTCAATCCCCTCGAAGGCACGCTAGTGCTAAAGAAAGCTCTCGACTACGAGCAGCTGCAGAATTTCACCGTGAAGCTGAGGGCACAAGATCAGGGAACACCACCACGTCACTCGGACACGCTGCTCCGGGTGGTCATCACGGATGCGGATGACCAGAACCCAAAGTTCCAGCGGGAGTCCTACAGTGCAGAGATACCAGTGGATGGCAGGCCAGGAGAGCTGCGCATGCGACCGGAGCCACTGAAGGCGGTGGACCAGGACGAGGGCATCTGTGCGCCCATCCAGTACACAATAGTCCAATCGCAGGACGCGAAATACTTTCGCATCCATCCGCACAATGGAGCGATTAGTTTGCTGACCCCCATTGGATATGCCGATGTGGCCAATGGCGCCACTCTGGTGGTGAAGGCCACGCAGATCGACAATCCCGATCGCTATGCTCTAACCACTGTCCAGTTAACGCGACCTGGTAGTCACAGTGATCTTAGCACTCTGGCCTTCGTCCAGAAGAGATTCGTAATGCGCATTCGCGAGGATACAGCGGTGGGCAATCGGATTCTGGCTCTGCCCACCAATAAGCCCGGTAAACATCTTAAGTACATCATTCCCGATCCGGTGAACTCGCAGTTCTTCAGCGTGGGATCGCTGGGAGAACTGGTCCTGGCCAAACCACTTGACTACGAGAAGATGACGAAGCATGAATTCCAGGTGCTAGCCACCGATGGAATGACCAACAGCACCGCAGAACTCACGCTGGACGTAATTGACGTCAATGACTGGGAACCTCGGTTCCGGGAAACGCATTATGAATTTATGGTTCCCAAGAGTGTAAGTATTCTATAAGTTTTCATATGTTTTCAACTTGATCCTACCTTCATTTATTTCATCCATCCAGCAGTCCTTACAATCCCGCGTGGATTCCTTCGAGGGCGTGCTTATCGGCAAAGTGGAGGCTGCTGACGGAGATCGCAACGATAAACTGGAACTCTCGCTGCGTGGCCAGCATGCCGGCTTATTCGAGATTGATGCCACCGGAAACATCTACATGCGGCCGGAGCAGCTACAGAGCCTTAATGAATCCACGGTCCATCTGATAGCCATCGCAACGGACACGGGGGTGCCTCCAAGGAGCACCTCAGTTCCCGTAAGCGTGACCATGGAGGGGCTCACCCTTGCTCAATCCGGTTGGAACAGCAACATGCTGGGCATGTTCGGCATGATCATGGGTCTCTTCCTGATGATCATAGTGGCGCTCAGCTGCTACATTGTGCGATCCAAAAAGCAGGGCAAGAGTGCCTCCAGTGGATTGGGTCTCGGTCGGAATCGGGTGCACAGTCAGGCGCATAGCAGTGTGTCATCGGCCAATCTGGTTACCCACGAGAAGTTGGCGGGAAATGGCAACGGCAACGGAGCGAGTGTGACCAGCGGTGGGGTCTCTGTGCTGCACATGAAGCACGGCGGCAATATCACCATGGCCAATCCGATTAACAACGGCCTGCATCATGTGGCCAGTGGAGCCAGTAGTAGCATGGCCCTCGGAAGTTCCGCCGCCTTGTTGGAGCGGGAGCGGGAACGAGAAAGAGAGCGGGATCGGGAGCGTCAGCGGGAGAGCTATGCGGCCACAGTGCGCAGTAAGTGGCAGTCAATCTGTATTTTCCCCAAGGATGCAAGTCGTTCACGCTAAGTTTGAGCCAAATTGAAAATATAAAAACATAAAAATTAAATAAATTTTGAGCCGGATTTGCATCCCTGATCTTTCCCAACTTTTTGCCCCAATCTCACCCGAAACATTCACTATTAAAAGTCTTCTTGCCAGGCATAGTTTCGCGAGCCTCCGCCAACGGCCAGCTTTTCGAGGAGGATGAGATCGAGCACGACTCCCTGCAGACGGAGAACAATAATCGCAAAGTAGCAGCCACGGGAGTGGCTAGTGGCGGAGTCACCACCATCACCACCACTTCGGCCAATGCGGGCTCTAATCTTCTGTCCGCCACCGATGCCATGGGTTCCTCGGAGAACAACTTGACGGTCTACTTTTAGAACTGCGGGAGCCAGCTCCTCCCGGAGAGCTTGTAAATATCGCTGCTAAGTCAGTTTAGGATTAGGTTTAGTCCCCAGCACACGTGTATGTACATTGAGTAGACCAAATATAGCATTGTAAACAGACCCAGCACACGATCTAGGCTAAGTCCAAGCGATTTCCATTGTAAAGTTTTGCTTCCCAGATTTTAAGTGGATCCGTCCAATAAAGTTTTCGACATTCAAGCATGTTGGCCCCTTCCATGCAAACAGTTTTCCTTACGAATCTCGTTGTTTATATTGTTGACACTTAAGTACTACTTCGATTCTGGTGATCTTCACAACTTTGGCATGGACAAAACAAAAATAATTAAAATAAAACGGTTGGCAGAATTAGAACAGATAGTAGTAGGTAGGTAGTAAGTAGGTTGTTACATTTAAATGTCGGGTAAAAAAGATTAAAATGGGGCGGAAAGGTCTTAGTTGGAAAACACTATAGCTCCAATATGAATCTAGTATTGAAGCCATAGTTCCTTAAGCATAATCGCCTGGAATTATTTTTTAGTTTTTTTTTTAAGAAAAGAATAAGTCAACCACTAAGGATAAAATGCTTTTTTAATGGCATGTCTTCAGACTGCTTCTATCTGGGCCTGCCTTTACCTGCCATTTCGTTTCGTCTTTCTCTTGAGCAGGTTAAAGTCTCCATACTGAATGTGATTGTCGGTCAGGAATGGCACATAAAAGGCACGCAACACCTTGTGCGACTTTTCCGGAATAAGAAAGGGTAGGCTCTTCATCACCGACCACTCCTTGGATCGTTTTGAATAGTTGGGTTCCAGAGCCGTATATTTGCCCTCATCGAAATCGACGAGGAAATCGCAACGGTCATAGTCGAAGTACATGTGTTCGTTTTCCTGGTTGAGATCGTTGAAGTACGGGTGCACCACTGTCGTGGCGTTTTGGCCTCTATCATAGTACGCGGGCAGCATGCCCCGGAACTCGGATTTCAGGAAACGCAGACGGAAATTCTTGGCGGGAAAGAAGAAGCTTCCCGGGTAGCGGTGCCAGTCCTTGCCAATGCACACATTATAGATCACATCTGGGTCGTATTGCGGTGTGGCCTTAAATTGGTTAAGTTCTAGCATCAAATCCATCGGGGCGTGGTAGTTCCTGTAGAGGGCAAATACCCGGGAAAGCCCAAGCAATGTGCTGGTCACCATTACCAGGATGGCTATGAACATGCTGTGGTCCAGATAATGAACTCCCGACTTAATTTTAAACACCAGCGATTTGATGCGAAAGAAGATGCGCTGATACACATCCACGGTGATAGCTCCACAAAGCGAGATCAAAGGGTATACAGGGAACAAGAAGCGCTCCTCCTTATGCGGTTGGGCAAAAAAGACGAGAAGCCACAGGTAGAGGGGAGCCAGCGATATGTAGTGGGGGAAATTCAGCGTCGACTTCGACTTGGCTGGCACAATCAGATAGTCCATGACCAGCATGATGGGTAGTTGTAAGGCCAGAAGCTAATCAGGAAAACATAGTTGTAAAGGGAGTTTTAACGAGATATGAGATAACTACTCACCCAAATAATATTAAAGTTAAGGAAACCATTGATTATGTAGTAACTCAGTGGTTCGGTGCCAAAAATGTTTGGTCCATGGCTGGTGAACACATTGTACCACACAATATTTAGAGGAGCAAATGTCAGTTTGCCAAAGTAACTGGTGTCAATGGCAATCATGGGAATGGCCACCGTGGCACCAGATATCAGAGTCCACTGAACAAATGTCTTCCAGTCTCGCTGCCTTAGGAGCATTTCCAGGACCAGCGGAATGCCAATAAGCGCAGCAAAAGGCCAACCCAGTAGAGCGGATATGGCCGTCAGGAATATGGCAAAACAATAGTTTTGCTGCCACCAGGCGGCCAGAGCAGCACATCCAAAGTACATGGAAAAGGAGGAGGGCAGTAGAGCCGTACTAGACACGAACATGCCCACACTAAAGAGTTGGAAAATCAGCCACAGACGACCGATGTGTATTCCAAACTCCTGGCAAATGGACCTGAAATGGTACTGTTGTTATTATACATTCCTGTTGGGATTGGTATCTTGGACTTACTTGTACATATATCGCTCCATTACGGCGCAGGCGAAGCCCAACATACATCGCACCATGTAGAAGATGAGAATGGGACTGGGATTGAACATCTTTTGGTAAAAGTAGCCAGGCACGCCCTGCAGCAATAGGTAGGTGTAGGATCGGAGTCCAAACTGAGGGCTGTACTCCCACGTCTGCAGTCCGTGGCCGTTGATGATGTAGTGGAGGGGTTCCCAGTAGTTGAAGGTTTCGTCACAGTCTGCGATGTAGGCCCAAATGGCGCTGCACAACCTGGCACTCACGAAGGTTTTGAAGGCGGTCTGGACACTGGGCATAATGGGACTGGGCATGCCCTTCTCCTGGCTTCCCGTCGCGGATGGCTTGCTGTGGATGAGGGCGATTAGTTGGAATCAGTGTACATGGGCACCCACTTACCGCTTCTTGGTGTCCTTTTCCTTCTTTTTGCCGGCAGGTGCACCGTCTTTGCTCCTGTTGTTGCTGCCATTCAGGCCCGGTCGTTTGGGCGGCTTCTTCGACAGAATCTGGTTCTCCGCCTTGTTGGCTATGTAGCGAGCCCGCGCAGCCGGAGGCGCCATAGTCCGGACTTTGTGGGAAAATTGCCGGCGAAAAACTTGCAAATTATGTGGCACGTTATTCTCTCCTTTTTTTTGTTTGTTTTTGTTTTTTTTTTTGTTTTTTAACACAAAAACGTAAGAAAACGTAAGGTGTCGGCAAAACGTAAGTGTCAGTAAAAAAGGGAGACAGCCTCAGCGTAAGTGTCAGTAAAAAAGGGAGATGGAAGATGCGAACGTAAGTGTCAACAAAACGTAAGCGTCAGTAAAAAAGGGAGATAGCCTCAGCGTAAGTGTCAGTAAAAAAGCGAGATGGAAGATGAGGAAAATCAGCCGGAGGCGCCATAATCCGGATTTTGTGGGAAAATTGCCGGCGAAAAACTTGCGTATATTATGTGGCGAATGCTATCGATAGCATGGCAGTTATCGGATGCGTGCTCGTGAGTCAGCTGGGGTATTCTTGCAAGTACGTCTGTTATCGATATACCGAAATGTAAGTAAACGTATTTTCAAACTCTCAGGATCCGGGTCACCATTATATATGGGCATTTCCAGGGGTCGCGAACGTACGTTCGTACGCAATTAGTGCAAATAATAGCATAGCATTTTGTTAGCTCTTAGTTTAGTGTAAGTGATGGGATTTATTGAGCTATAATTTTCATAATATTGGCAAAAACATGCGGTGGCGAACGTACACAAAATGGAAGTCGACTTTGGCTTAATCTAGTAAAATGCAAATATCCGCGAATTGGGACGGAATATTCTAAAGCAATAACTTTACTTTTAAAATGGATTCATGTAGCTTTCATTCGAGTCTGTTCCCAAGGAAATATCTCGATTTGTTTTTTTTTTATTGAATTAAGTTCCGGTCGCGAACGTACGATTTTTCCATGTTGATTTATTAACAGTTAATTGAAAATTTGTTTGCCCTCTTGGATTTTTATCTTCTTATTAGATTGCAATAAAGAAAATTGGTGGATAAAGTTCAAACAAATCATATGTTTTCCTTGCGAAATAATTAATCATAAAAATGCATTTAAAAGTAGCTAAAAATGAAAAAAAGTGAATTTTTTCAGTTTTCAGGGAAATTTCTTCAACAAAACAAATGAAATATGCTTTGGTTCCACTGTATTATGAAAATATGGCCATTGATTTGTGAAAATACGCAAAAAATTCGATGATTTTGAAGATTTTTTTGTTTGTAAGTAGGGTTACATATGTACTAGCTAAAATAAAAGTGGTTACGCCCACAATGCGGATGGTTTTTAAAATTTCGGTACATTTATAAAATAAGTAGCTATTTTTGTTGCCGCAACTGTATGTCATCCAGAGCTCAAATAAAAATATAAACAACTTTCAAATTTATACATTTAATAAGCAAAGTTGACGAAGAAAAAATATCCAAAGACAAAGAAGAAAAACATGTTACGCTGAATTCCGAATTGGCAGGTAATGAACAATAACAATACACACTGAAAAAAACAACATTGCAAAAGTGTTAAGTTTATTTAGTTTAATTTACTTACCAATAAGAGTGCAAGTAAACATGGCAAAGGTTGTACTGCAGTAAGGTTGCAGCATAACTCCCATTAAGTTTGTGGCTGCGATGATTCCCAGTCGTCCAAGAGACATGCAAAAGCTTACTGCCTTAGATCTGATCGTAAATACAAATTAATTAGAATCTATTAAAACGGCTTAGTATTTACCTCAAGTGTGTTGGAACTAAATCAACGATAGCTCCTATCATAATGGAAATCGAGAGCCCAGGTAAAAGAATGTAAAGACAAAACAAGACAAGAACTCCCGTGGGATTTTCCATAATGTGCAGGAGAACCCCACTTAACACTGCAACTGAAAGGGCAGCTAAGAGCACATTCTTTCGACCCAAGGGATTAAGTATCACTCCTTGAATGGAGAATCCAACTAAAAATGCAATGCCTACAATAAGGTTATTGATATAGGTTTTGCTCGATATGGGATCAGTGCAGTCCTGAAACAGTAAAATATATAAATATTATAAGAAGAAATTGAGTTTCAAAAATTAAAAATGTTTACCAAGGTTTCTGTTACATTCGGTTTTTCTACGGGTACACTTAGAATTTCGCATACTGTAGAGTAATTATTTTCGGCACCTGAAGAGCGGTTAACGATTTCTGGAAACCAAAGTTGCATGCCGTTTGAACTAAAAAAAAACGATATATAATTAAACGTTGGTAGAAATCCCACAAGATTACCTGAAAAACATTCCAAATAATGCCAGATTACATAGAATAAAATTAAACCCATGGGGCTTATGGAAAAGAGGAATTGTTGCTTTACATATTTTGGATAATATACCACATCCTTGGCTTTCGGCCAACAAATTTTCGACAGCTAGATCTTCTGATTTCAGTGTAAATTCATCACAGTTAAGGACTTGATGTATTGACTTTCCCCGGTTAAATTTGCTAATCCATGCAACAGCTTCTATTGCCTCTTTGTTCTTATCTTGTGATAGTAACAGTTTCGGGCTCTCAGGATAATATAAAAGTATCAATCCGCCAATGAGTCCTGGTAGTAGACTAACTAGCAATATTAAACGCCATGGCCGAAATACAAAATCGCCAATGGTGATAGCCCAGTTTGATGAGAGTACAAGCCAAGCAGTTGCTGAAAGGTTAAGAAACTTAAGTGCATTGTTTATTATTAATTATTAACAAGCATGCCTACCTGGTACATATATTGCCGTAACGCTAACAAACATTGTTGAGTAGTTAATCGCCACAGCTCGATGTCGGGGTATATTGAATTCACTTAGATATGCATAAAGTGCTGCTGATACTGCGCCGACACTGTATTAATATTACAATTGAATGTGAGAATTACATCATTACAACAACATAATAGTCATGAGTAGAAATGGTAATATTAAAGATAGATAGTACTTTTTAAACTCACCTGATTCCAACAAGAAGGTTTATGATGTTGAAAAGCCAAACGCTTGTAACGAACATTAGAATAAACTGCAGGGCATTGCTAGCGAAATTACCATAAAGTAAAACTTTCCGTCGCCCTATATCGTCGCTGATGTATCCCCATATATAGGTCGATAGAAAAATACCTGTGCAAATATGAGATAATTCCATTGTTTGGTCTTAAATACTTAAATCTTGACTCACCTGTAACACTAGCCGCCATCATCACACCCTTTTCAGCCTGTGTCGTTTCGAACTCACAATGCGATGCGATCACGATAATACTCATGGCTTGTTGGGCTGCAACAGATGTAATTGTCAAGAGTCCGCTGACAAGCAGGAGTATCCATTGCGTTTTCCCATAACCTGGTATTCAAAAATTTCGTGTAGTATCACGAGATTGGCAAGCGAGATTTAAATAATTTACCGATCTTCTCCAATATCGTGTCGTAGTCCCATTCATTGGGACCGAGGGTATTGCTCTCCAGCGAGCTGTGCATCTTGACGTTCCCAAGATATTTGGCGACTGGTCAGTCAGTAAGTGCAACACTTGCTTTTAAGCATTGTATTCAAATACCCCGTGTAGAATACTTGAGCGACATGTGAACCGCAAACCAGTTTTGAGAAAAAGGCATTAGCGGTTTTATTTCAACTAAACATTTTACTGAGAGATCTTACGCACATCAATGAATTGGATTTTATATGAAAACTGGTTGAGAGTGAACCTAAATATGCTCTGTTTTTATATTTAAAGCGCTATGGGGATGGATTATTTTATCTTCGCATCTCAACTTGAGCGCACTAGAGTACTTTGATTTACAAAATGTTAGTAAAGATAAATTAACTAAATTAATTAAACAGATCCGAACCGAGTCTATGGTGAATTCCTATTGTTGTCTTTCGGCCGGTTTTATTTAGGTAGTGGCATTCTCTTTTTAAGAACAAGGTAATAAATAACAATAAACTGCGTTGTTATAAAATTTAAGGCATTAGAAAATGGTAAAATATATTTCCCCATGCAAAAAATCGTTGCTTAATTTAAAACATTTATTGAAATGGTACATAAATTACTAACTAACTAACCTACTTAACCTATTATGGCAAATCTCAAATGGGCAACAGCAACGTCAGGCTCGCACAAACTGCAAATACAAATATTTACTATCGAAAGCACATTAAATACTTGACTATACTCACCAAGAACAAATCCAGAGAAGACTCCAAAAGTGAGAGAGCAGTACGACTCTAGAAGAATTCCGATGATATTACTCCCAAAAACGCTGCCCGTACGACCCAGCATCAGGCAAATGCAGACCGCTTTTCCCCGAAGGTGAGTGGGTACCAGATCGACGACTGCCCCACTCAGAATCGACACACAAAGTCCCGGCAATACCAGATATAAGCAGAAGCAAACCACAATCACGACTTCGTCTTTGATAAATATTAATGCGACTGCACAAGCTCCGGCTAACGTTAAGCCAATTGAAATTGAGGCCTTGCGACCAATTGTTTTTAAAACAAATCCCATCAGTATGTAGCCTACAATTAAGGCCGATCCATAGGTAATGGTGTCTATATAACTCTTTGTGTTTATATGGTCGACGCAAATCTGCATGGAAATGGATGAAAAACAAAGGGTTGGGTATTAAACATAGCCTACTTATTAGCTGCCAACAGATTCCATTACTATCCAGATTATTTACCTTATTGGTTGCATTGGCTTGCATCTGATCTATTGATGCATCAATAACTTGGCAAACTGTCATTGAATCCTCAGCTTCATTTGAACCCAAGCGATTTTGTATTTCAGGATACCAAAGACCCATTCCCGAAGAACTGTTAAGGAGTTGTTATTTTAATTATTTAAAAAACAAAAATGGTTATGCAAATCACTCACCTGAAAAATAGCCCACACATTATGGTACAGCTAATAACAAAGTTTACCAAGTAAGGTCTTTTTAATAGCGGCAAGGTTTCCTTCCACATTTTCTTGATTGTGGTGAACCTAAAGTACATTTTTTGTTTTTAGCTGATTATTTGACCAGCAATATAAACTTACGCTGACTTAGAAATAAGTAAAACATTTTCTCCATCCGAATGGACATCTGTTTTTAACTTATGAACCTTGAATTCGTGCAAGTGTTTGCCGGAATTCGTTACAGCAATCCAATCGACGGCAGCAAAAGCCTCTTCAGTTTTATGCAGGGATATTAGGATCTTAGGACTTTCAGGAAGGGACCACAACAAGATGGTTCCCACGACACCGGGCAGCAAGTAAAAAATTGTCAGCAATCGCCAAGGACGGAATGAAAAGTCCTCCGTCACACTTACACTCCAATCCATTGATAGGATCATCCACGCAGTAGCTATAAGGTTCCAATTGAAGACTTAAATAATCTTAGAACGGTTAGGTTGTATTACCTGGGACATAAACCGTTGATATTCCCACAAAAAGACTAGCATAATTAATAGCGATGGGTCTATGACGAGGAGTAAAGAATTCACCAAGGTACGCATAGGTTGTTGATGATGCTCCCGCAATGCTGTATTGATATCAATAATTTTTTTTATTATTGGAAAAGTTTTCCTATAATTAACTAATTATTTTTTTTTATTATATTTTGTTTGATATTAAGGTAAAGCGGCTCATTTGGGTTAAGGCCGGTACGGAACCAGCTTACAGCCCTTACAAATAATAATAAATCACTTCCCCTGATAACTTACTATTTGACTAAGTTTTAAATTACTTTGTTTGTTTTACTTAAGCACTTACAAAAATCCAACTCCGAAACGGATAAAGACGTAAAACCAGTAACTCGGAATTACTGTAGAGCATAACGACAGCACGTTTCCGGCGATCGTAGTATAGATCAATACTGGCCTTCGACCAATAGTGTCACTTAGGTAGCCCCAAAAGTAGGAAGAGCAGAAAATGCCTGCAAAATAGTTAATGCCCACGTGAAATATACAACCAAGAAAACGTGAAAGATAAAGTTTTATTCATGCTGATTACAATAATTTATGAAATGCGAAATGGGAGACGCAAAAACTGCTAACTCACCGATAAAACTGGCAGCACTCATGATCGCTTTATCCATTGAATTCGTGTTGAAATCACACTGGGAAACAATCGTGATGTAGGACATGCCCATGGTCTCGTTTATGACCATCATAAGCAGAAGTCCTGCCGCAAAAAGGACGATCCACTGAACTCGCCCGAATCCTTGGATATATTAAGTAAGAAAACACGATTTTAATAACATTATACGTTTTCTAGGACATTTGCACTACCGATTATTTGAAGCACTTCCTCATATTCGTGGCCAGCATTGGGACCTCCGCCCACCGATTTAGGCTTCGCCTCAACATCTTGGGCTGATTCCGAACTCATTTTGATCTCTTGGATTTACTTTTTAGATTTCTGGCATTCCCGAACCTGCGACAAACTAAAACTGATGAAGATACCGGGGTTGATGTGGGTATAAAAGCAGTGGCAGATTTTGATTCGTGTGATAGAGGACGCCCCCAGAGGTTGGGTTATCAGACAGAACAATAAAGATAATTGAGGGTCTTGATGATATTCTGTTTATTTATCAAATGTGTATCACTCATTTGCTACGACTGGAATCTTTAAAATGGAAGATTCCCCTCACCCACCGGAACTGTCTAGTTTATAACGTTTTTTCAATTCATTAGAGCAAATAATGCAAAGGTTGGCTTCATTCGCCACCAGGTGCTATCATAAATTCGCATGTAATGACACAGTGCAACAAATTTAGGGAAAATTTTTCAATTTTCAATTATCATTCTTAGGTCTTGATAGTCCCATATAAATATTTTTAATACATCATTATCTAAAAATATACAGTTACTCACAGTGTTATGCCTTTACGTTAATATTTCCATAGGGGAGAAAAAATTCAAAAAAGAAAAGAACATAAAAAAATGGTTATCTTGCCTATGAAATAAATTTACAACTTACTAGCATTATAAAAGTTATTTTAAAACATTTAGGCAACATCCCAAGGTAAACACTAGTTTTGTTAAAGAGTGATACTCTTGGGACTATAATTCTTGACGAATGCAATTAATTTTAAGCTTACTTACAGTAGCAACAGATATTTAACAAAAAATATTATGTTTATTTGTTTACCCTCTAATGTTTATGATAATTAAATGTGTGAAAACGGAATGCCACTTGGGGCTTACAGACATAAATCCCGTGCCACATGTCGACATACATGTTTACTTGTGGGGAAGTTTACGTACGGGACTGCACCTTGAAGCGACCCTATTGACACCCACATAAGGCTTGCTTCACGGAGCTCGTTGAATATATATAAAATTGAAATGTTAAACGGTCTAATAGGATCGTTCTAAGAAGACTTAATATTATTAAATTGATGCCCACAAGACATACTTTAAAACTTTTGATTAAAATTTAATTAAGACCTTTTTAAACTATATAAACTACAAGAGGATATGTTAAAATTTATCGTCGAATTTTAAAAAATAAAGACCTTTTCTATACACGGGAGTTAGTACTGATCTTTTCACTTCAGAGAAAAATTAAGCACTAAGTAAATTTACATATAATATCAAAAGATTTGAATTCTGAAAAGCAAGTGTCACATGAAAACAGGTTCCGAAATAGAACAAATTGAAATGCTCAATGTTTAAGCAATACACCTTGAAACAAGAAATAGGTTGTTGATTTTCTGACAGCTTTTAAACATCTTTAAAATACTTTAAACCACATTATTATCAAACCCCTAAACCAAACCAAAATCGATACAGTTTTACGTTCGAACTAATAAAATATCACTACAATATTTTTTCGATATGTGTCGATTTTGTGTGAAATAAGGCTAATTATTAGACTAAGTTAAATTTAAAAAATGTAAATTGTTCAAATATACGAGTGTCCACTGTTTTATATCGATAAGATTACGTGGACGTATCGCTTTGGGCCTATCGATAGGCTGTTGACACGTCCAGTTTATTTATTTACAATTTGTCCAAAACCAAAATTAGTTGCGATTTATGGCTGATTTTCAAGAACAGCTGCGTCAATATCGCCTTCAAAAAAGAAGGAAGGAAACGGTGGACAACTTCAAGGACAAATTGCGCAGGTTCTGGATGTTGGGGACCGGAGCTAACAAAGATACAACGATAGAGGTACAACAGGTAAGAAAATTAAACATATTGTATTTAACATTCTTAAACCAATTTGTGCACATAGGTACCAACTAAACCTGATGTTACATCGGAAAACTCACAGGATGAGGCTGGAACCTCCAGTGAAAATGAACTGTTGCCAGAGGAGAGCCCCTCCAGGGCCACATATCATCACCACAGGGAAAACAACGTCCTGAAGTACACCCTCTGGGCTGTCTATCTTCTGTTCTGGATCACTCTCTATGTGATTGCCATAAAGCTGAGCTTTGGCTTAGTTTTTCTTATGTTTTCCGCACTTTTTGGCATCTACTTTAATACCCGAACGGAGCCAAAGAAACGGAACGAGATGAGCGCCTATAGTGTCTTTAACAAAAATTGTGAGAGTATAGATGGCACATTGAAAGCCGAGCAGTTCGAACGGGAAATCCGCTATGGATCGGGAAGTGTACGATAGCACTATTTAAAGGGCTCTATTTTTTACTGTAATATAGGCAATATAACAAAATATTACCTACCCAGCCACTTATTGTAATTGTTTGGCTGTCTAGGAACCAACATATAAAGTTTCTCATTTTAGTTACTATTAACTATTTTAACTCGGTGTATATGCCTTAAACGTTTTCAATAATAACTTGAAAATCCCTATTCAATGAGTCATTTCCAATTTCCATATATTACCCAAGGAAAATTCTATATTCAGTTCTAAGGTTTGTATCTTTTTTATTGGTAAAGTATAAATTCATAAATTTTTTTAACGTTTTCCACAAAACACAAATCGATTTTCGTTTATCAATTGCCTCAATTTGAATATCAATAAATTGATTACTTTACATAAGTGCAGACAATATTTTAGATTAGGTCCTATTTATTAGCTAATCTTACAGTCTGCGATTTATCTAACAACAAGTATTTATATACACTATAATTTATTGGATACACATTTCCATGCTTGCTTTCATTAAATTTAATAAGGCTGTTGAAATAGATTCTAGTATGTTAATGTTTAGTGCATAGATTTGTATGGCAAAGGATAGGTAAACAAACATCATAACGATTAAGTAACTGTATCCATCTATTTATCCGTGCATCCATTTAGTGAACATTCAGTGCTCAGTTGATCAATTCCAAGATCCTTTTAGTTTAGCAACTACTTCTATGAGTATTATTATGTACAAACTAAAATAGGGTTTATTCTACCATACTAGATTAGGTCCTGTAACGTTGTTGTTCCCCTGGGAAGCGAGGGAAAGCTATCGAGTCACCAGTTTCCAGCCACGAGGTCACCCTTCTCACATGTGGAACTCCTGATCCTGAGCCAGGAGGAGCTCCCTGGCGTGGGAAGTGTACCCCGCGTGCTAGCACTTCGGCAGGAAGGACTTTCTGGAGGGCAGCAGGCACAGGATGCTCAAGGCCATGACCATGTGCCAGATGGAGTGGACGATGTGGTAGTTCTGCTTGGTCTGCAGGAAGGCATAGCACACCAGGCCGGCGACCACGAGGGTCAGTCCAAAGGGTAGCCACACGGACAGGTACCGCCGCGAGGGGAACAGCTTGCGGGACTTGGTGCATCGTAGCCCCCAGCTGGTCGAGATTAGGCAGATCCCCGTTAGAGCTGGGGCCAAAAACACCCACAAACTCTGTTTGTTCAGCTCTGTGCCAAAGGCCAGTAGGATGGCTCCGAACATGTGCAGCAGCGAGACGAACTCCGACCGGATATGGGCCATGGCCACCAGAGTGACCCAGATGCTCAGCAAACCGCAGTAGAAGTCGCAGAACTGCAGCACCCCGATCTTCACCAGGCAAAAGCTGTACTCATCCTCGCCAGCATCGCAAGCGTGGTAGAAGATCGAGAAGAACATGGCGAAGAAGTAGATGACGCCTTCGGTGTAATACCGCCTCTTGACCGCCATGTAGATGCTCGGGAAAAAGAGCAGGTTGCTCAGTGTGAGCAGCAGTGTGGCCAACAGGATGGACATGTTGGTGGGAACCTGTGAGTCCTCGGTGCAATCCCATCCGCGATAGCCCTTCGAGCAGACGCATGTAGAGAAGACGAATCCGCCGGACATGTAGTGATAGCATCTCCCGAAGCGGCCACATCTACCAGCCACACAGGGACTGGAGGAAACCGAGAAAACTACCGAGGTGTTGCAGTTCTCCACCGCCACATGTTGCTCCATGGCCGCCTTGTGGTGCTCCACGAAGAGTTGCGTCATCTGCTTGAAATTGCTGCTGCACTTGTCGTCCATAATGCACTCCTTCACTTTTAGAGTCTCGGTTTCGTTCATCGCCTCTAGGCAATCGGGAGATTTCAAGCAGGCGGCATAGCGGGGTACGGACTCCGCACAATCACATGGGGGACGCATATCCGCCAACATATCCTGGTGCTTCCTGATAAACTCCTTTACGCTCTCCATTATGGAGACTCGAGCGGTTCCGGAGCCATGACAGAACAAGCCCATGGTCACATACCTGCGGGATGGGATCATTAACTAATTCTTGTAGTTTAGAATGGGTACAAGAAGAATTTACGATCCAATAGAGCAGTATTTTCCTATCTGTCCGCATATCTGTCCGTATCTCTATCTGTATTTCTCTCTGTATCTCTGTCCGTAACTATGTACATATCCCTGTCACTATCCGTATAAGAGGTAAACTTTAAGAACTAATAAACTCACCATCGCCCGCTCTCTGGGAAGGGAACGTGGACCAGACCCATGCTCTCCGTGTGGTTTATAACAATGGAGGCCTGCATCAGCCGCTGTCCATAGCGGCATTTGTCCGGATATTCCGGCTTTCCCGGCTCACCCAGCTGCATGCAGACAACAATCTGCATGCTCTGGTTACTGGATGTCGTGACGGCGGGCACTACCTCCTCCTTAGGATCACCGATCAGCCTCTCGGCCAGGATGCCACCAAGATCCGGTGACTGTGTAGGCAGACTCATCCTCAAGCTGGCCCTGTGAGCCTCCTTCATGGAAATGGCGAAGGTCAGGGTCCCACCGATGTCCGAAACCTCGCCCAGGTCAAAAGAGAAGCCTGAATGCGTTTGAGCCGTAAGATTAAGTGTTTCGGGCACCGTGCCATTTACATCCGGACGGAGATCGTAGTCGAACATAAAGAATTCGCGGTACGTTTGCCGCAGCAGCGAGTAAAAGTTCATTTGGCGGAACTTGGTTGGCTCCCAGGGATTAGGACTGGAACTGTTGGTAGTGTTCAGCACACCCTTCTGTTTTTGCAACAGGCTAGCCGGCTCTTCTGTTATATAATAAATTTGCAGGGCATATGATAGACTGTGATTTGTATCAGTGCCTATTTCCGATTCATCCGCTCCGTTGTCAAAGGTCAACAGGGCATAGTGCCATTCATTTGGCTGCACGCCGAACGGAATTGTGATTTCCGTGGTCTGGTTTGGCCGGATGATGGTGCCGTGACCGTGACTCTGATCCGAGCCGCCCAGCGGGTATCCATTGGCCCGCACATGGAAGCCCACCGCCGGACAGTCGTCGCACACTTGGTCGAATATTATCCGGGCCGTAGCATCGCCTATATCGTCTGGCACATAGAATCTGTAAATGATTTCATTGTTTGCGGTCGGTGTGCTGTTGTGGTTTTCCGTGACATTTTGAAATTGAGCTGCTCGGCTGAATTCCCCCTCATCCAAGGGTTGGGATTTGACTACAGATGCCGGCTTCTGTTTCTGCTGCTTGGGCGGAATGGAGCGCAGTGCTCTGGATGTGTTGAGTCCTTCCCTGGTATTGGTTCCATTGGCTGCAATCAGCTCAGGAAAAACAATACTAGTCAAATTGTCCTGATGCTCCTGACCATTGTTTATGATAATCGGACGGAATCGGGACACGGACATCTCGGCGGACAACAGTGTGTCACATGAGGCTGAGAGTCCTGCAAACAAAAATGAAATTCATAAATATTCATGGGACTAAGCACAAAGCCAAATAATCCCAATCGGTGTTTTTGCATATTCAAAATGTTTTTATCTCTGGGGTAACAAAGTCATATTTTGCCAATATCAAAGGAATAGCTAAAACATTTCAAACCCTTTTGTCGTATTTTGTTTCTATCATGCAGGGGTGTCAATAAATATTTGCATATTTTATAATATCCGTAAATTTTTTTAGCAACAAAGTTATGACTTTAGAGTAACTTTACCTTGTTGTTCAATGCGGTCATTGTTCGGATCTGACCAGCTCACAAATGCCACCGCAAACCAGTTGCCTATATGAGGACCATCTATAGTAATACGCTGCTGTTGCTCGTCAGATAAAAACTGCAGATCATAGACCTTGAATCTGAAAGTAATTTAATTTTGGTATATTTATAATCCTACATCTCATATTCCATCTACCTCTGATCCGTGGTAAAGAAGTTTTTTGGAAAGGTTATATTTTCAGGACTTATAACTGGGTAACTGCTCGCCTTCAGATGCAGCGTGACATCCTTGGGCTTACACTTTCGTTCTGGAAAATAATAGTTGCTATATAATGTTTACCATTTTGATTTTTTTTATGTTATACTAACGAAAGGCACTTTTGGGATCCTCGAACGCTTTGAATGTGAAGTAAGCAGTTCGGGAATCGGGTGGAACATCAAAATGTAAGATGGATACATCCTTGTAGGATGTGTATTTGAGCAGTGAGTTTGAGGGCAGTCGAACAACCAGTTCCTGATCCTCTGGCAATTTCATCTCCTCGATCGGCACATACTTGGTGTATTCATCTGAGGGATTTTGCAGTACTGGAACACTTGAGTCCACAATAAGTCGGTGATCGATTAGTAGTAGCATGAACACCACTAGAGGACTGCAGTTGGGACGATGTATCAGTATCTGAATCATCCTGACCTGCGTAACTTAATTTATATCCGATATAAGTATTTGTAACTCCTGGAAAAATAAATAGGTATACTTTAATTTAAATTTAGTATCAACTTTCAAAGGCATTATGTATGATTTAAAGACCAAACTTTCGATTGGGTAATTTGTTTTTATTTCGCGTGCCATTTCCAGGAGCAAGCCTGCCATAGCCCTATAGAGGCCGTGGTTTTGAATCCACGGACAAGAACACACACACAAAATGCTGGGCCTACGGATGAGCATAAATGTACATATTCCCACACCCAAAGTTTTTGGCACAAGTACAGACATAAAGGCTTTTCGTATGCTGGTGCAAGTAAACTGCACCGTTCGCAAAAATGCCGAATTCCGGCCCATTTATGTGGCGCGGCCAAAACCAATGTGTGGAGTCGGTTGTCGGTGCTGTGGAAGTTGTCCGGCAAAAACCGAAATAAAAAACTTCTGCATTCGATGCGGTGACGCTGGGCCTGAACTGTGCATTGTTGGCTAACACCTACTATAATTTATGGCCGACTTGTAGCCCCAGAAGACTCAAGAGCTATCTCGACCAGACTGTTGGATTCGTTGGATTAAAATGGGGGTTTACCTTTTACTCACAATTGATATTCAGCCGCATATTTTAAGGTATACGAATATATTAAACATAAAGTAATCCCCTTTAATCTTTAGGTTTGATTTACACAATGGAACCAGTTGCAGTCTCAAACACTGATAGTATTTATTTACAATTTTGTATGCACTAAACGAGCACAAAATGCGCCCGAATTTATTATTGTTTATGAGGTAAATGGACGTATAATATATATGTGGGTTTGAGAGAGCTTTTAATTAGCAAACGTATGAGTTTTCAGCCAGAGAGACGCGACACAACTGACGCCTCTTATTTTTGTTTATTGAATTCGTTTTTGACCTAGAGTCTTATCAGTGCCACTCAGTTTTCTTATCGAATCGTTGTAGAAACATGTATGAGCTTATCAGTTGGCTATGGGCTCAGTCATTGGGGTATTCTTTTATATTAGGTTATGTGATTTTTGTAGCATAATTTATATTTATATTTCAATGGCACTCAAATTCATTTGAATTGAGAGGCAACTTAACTTAAACCCAGTTTTAATATGTGTTGAAACAATAGTGCACACAACCATTCAGCTTTTCTCTCGAATATTTAGTGATTCATTCAAGCCAAGTGGCGTTTAAGCTTTGAATAATTATGCAAAGTGCATCTCAATTTCAAGACTCATACCTTTGCTATAATGTTGATAGGTTAAATGCCTCCTTAATTGTGCGTAGATAGGCAAATACATATCAAATATTATGCTTGCTGAACAATGACATACCACCCACTCAGCCGGTCAGCAATAGACTGAACAAATGAGCTCAGCTTACCTGGTTTTGTTTTGTTTATATTTTTCGCAGAATGCAGGTTTCGAAATGGCAGAGACTTGTGAATGGGTCTTGGGAGAGGTCTTATACTTTTTTTGGTTAGCACTGGTCCGCGGGGAAAATCCGCGTGACGCATTCAAGTTTACGATGCATTTGGGTAAATAAATAAGTATGCTGGCACTTAGGTAAATAAGCTGTCGCGGAAAAGCTTTGTTGACTTGTTTTGGAACTTCCTCGGCGTTGTCATTGGCGACGCTGCTACTGCAATCGACCGCTGATATTGGATAGTCGTAAAACAGATACCGGCTTTGATTAATAAATGGGTTTGTGCACAAAGCTCCATTGTTTCTGCGAAAATGGGGGAAATCCCAAAGCAAAAGCGATGTGAGCTTGAAATAAATACTTTATAACATGTACATGCAATTAGACCTGGATTTAATGAATAACAAATATAAAAGGAAATAATATAAATCTTGGTTTTTTTATAACATAGGCATAGCCATTATAGGATCCCTCTTGTGGATTAGAATTGCAATAGAAAGGTTGTTAAAAATACTTACTCAATGCTTGTCACTAATTAGTAAGGTTGCAACATTTAAAATAAACGCTAGTATTAATAGATTACTTTTTACTATATCAATTAAATAAACACCTAACTCGTTAACACGCTAATTATTCTTATCAATAGGCACCTATGCGTCTTATTTGACTACAAATACCGAATGAACTAGCACTTGCTACTGATAACTAAGTTAATATTAGTCTGTGGATTCCAAACATAATTCTTTCGGAGAGCGACGAGAGAGGCTTTGAAAAAATACGATCCACAAGAGAGCAAGTTCAAGTTCGTTTCCTACGGCTACTAAACAAGTTTTTCGTTTTCGAGAGACAGAGAGCGTATAACTCGGGGGATCGTATGGGGCGAAGTCTTTGGCACTGGGCTGGGACACAGTCTAAAGCTTCAGTTTTCAGTCCGCCGAGTGGCTAAACGCATCGCCGTTCAAGTCCCGCTCTGGGATCACCCCATACGCCGCCCGTGAAAGTTTATGGATACCAGTTTCAGTGGCTTTGTGAACAATCTATATATGTGAAATTCAGCTCTAAATCCCACCCTAAAATAAAAGTAATAATAGCTGGAAATGAAAATCAAATTTTAATAATGTGCAAAGAGGTGACTCAGTGTTACCAACAAAAAAGATGCGTGCGAAATTGATCATTAGCATATTTGAGTAGCCTCTTTCCCTGGCTTAAGGCCGATATTGATATAATTCAATTATCAGCTAGGGTTTCGCGATCTCCTTATAAAGTGCAAACACACCTTAAGCTGGAGTTTTCGTTGGCTTCCCAACGTCTTTATAAATTATTTAAATACACTAAAGTCGGTACAACGCTATGCGTTCCCATTCCCTCTCTCTTTCGATTTTATCTATCTATCTCTTTCGGTGCGATCTTAAACTATGCGAGAGTGTACATAAACAATTGCGGGCAAAATAATATAGTGACGGAGATACAAAACCAAGTCATTAAATATTAAATCGAAATTATTTTTTAAAACATTATATATTTTACAGAACGTTCAAAACTATCCATAATGTAAAATATTTAAAGCTTTCTCAAAAAAATGATATATTAACCATTTAAAATATTATGAAACACGAATTAATTTTGTGTTTCCTTTGGTAATAATATATTCGGTAATATCATTGTAAAGGCGAGGTAACACTCCTAAAATGTTGACCGCCGCTGTTCAAATATTGGGGCTGTGCTCGGTTGCCCAGTTTGTTTTGCTATTGCGCCATGCACCCGATGCCGTCCGTATACGTCAAAAAAGAGAAATCGCCGACCCGCTTCATGACGCGCAGCGTCTTAAGTTATATTTTCTTTTAGTTGAGCGTGTGATGTGTGCCCTTCACTCAAATATTTCAACAATCATATCCCGGTTCACTGCAACCAGTTGGGAATGGCATTGTGTTTTTAATATTTCCGGGATATAAGAAAATAAAGAAAGGTGGCCTGTCTGCTCTTGGTTAATTTAATAAAACACATTCCTACGCTGGAATCTGCAGGATACGGACACCATGAACGCCCACGCATCCACACATATGTCATTCGTTTTTATTTTACCACAGTGAACCGCCGTTTTTAATTAAACTTTCATCACCTTGTCTCAGTCCTCGGACATCTGGCAGGCTGCCGTTTAGGCGGTTGATTGCGCAATGGTTTATCACCATCACAACCACGAAAGTCGGATAATACACTGCAGAAAACAATTACTTTCCTGGCGGAGGAGAAGCTTGCTGTTAACGCTTTTTGTGGTGACAGCCACAGCGGTTTCCCTGATTTCACAAGAAGGTGAGTGTTTAAGAGCCATCCTTGTTTATAGAAAAGTACACATAATAATTATAATCAATAATAAACAATGAGCCCCTAAGGATGGCTATCTTGCTTATCCGTAAGATTCATCTAGAAAATATCATTAGGTAAATATGAGGGTACCGGGTCAATAGTCTCCGCCTATCTTGATGGCAAAACATGTTAATGACCACAACACCGATGCGTAATTGGTACCTAAAACCAAAACAATGCGAATCGCTCTTGAAGTCCCACAATGGTCCATTTGTCCCCGTGGGCGAGAAAAATAAATGGAACCGAGCTCCAGTACATTCAGCCTTGACCGTGAATGTTTCATCAGCTTGGTAGAAGCCATTTCATCGAAGGCGTTTAATTCCCGGTGTTTGAACTCTTAATTTAGCTAATGGCCCGGAAATAGATTGAAATTATTTTCATCTGAAATAAACCCCAATTAAACGCTTGAGTATTCAATTAGATTTTAGAATTTCAATTGGGTATCTGATGACAATAAACCAGTTTTTCAGTTTCGTTAATACATTCGATAAAATACTTTCCGTGGGAAACATTGTTTAATGTTTTTAATGAGAATCCTATATATCAAACAATTAAAGATCACTATATATAATTATACCCATACATTAGGTCAATAATTGTATTTCTTTACTGCAATACTAATTGGGTGATGTGAAAATGTATTACAAATATGGTAGAAAAACCTTATATTTTCAATAGGCTTATCAGTGTTAATGAAACTCAGTGCTAATTCCGTGTGAAAAGTTTTCGTACGATATTTCATCACAAATTTAGACCATTTATAATTCGCCTTATTAATACCGCTGTCAGGCTGGAATTCACACTCACGCACATGTCTCATCAGCATATTGTGCAATATTTAAGTGAAATGGAACATTTCGCCGAGCATCGTAATATATCGCAGTCGTGTATATCTGGATGTGGATGGGCTTACACGCGGACAAAGTTAAATCCGCCTGAGAGCGTGTTCCATCCAAGACCTCAGACCTGTTTGGCCACGCAATCCGCAGAGCAAAAACATTCTGCTCACTTAAGCCAAGCCGTCAGACACGCTCTTACCCAAAAAATAAGGAAAAAAAGGGAAAAAAATATTGAAAATAAGAAAAGACTCTCCTTTAGCCGTTCTCTGGGCTACAGACATATAGCCCATATAGCCATTTATCACGTATACGTATTCGTTACATGTGTGCGCATTTGTATCTGAAGGTCGAGCGCCAGCAGAAGCAGAAGCAGAAGAGATATGTACAAGTGCAAACAGGCAAACAGCTAAACAACCCAACCGGTTATCACGTCACGTCGCTTAGGTCCATTGAATGATGCTTATGGTTGACTTATGGAGCGCAAAGAAATCAACTGAATATGCGAATATTTCACGGACATTCTCGGTGGACAATGAACCGATATTGAGATATTCGTTATTCGTTACTCACTAGAAAAACTATTTTTCCCCAGATGTTGCAACTGCTGGCCTCCTCCCAAAAAAAAAAGTGGTAGCCTTTGTCTGCCTTTGGCACTCGTTCAAAGCGGGGCTCCCAAGTGGGAGACATCCGGGTCGATAGCTGGCACTCGGAATATCTGAATGAACTTGGCTGCCAACTGTTGGCCCATGGAAATGCAGGCAAAGTCGTTGCCTTAACCAATTAATCGCTCTGTCGTCATGGGTTTCGTCGCCATTGGCTGGATTTAATAAGCGGTTGCTCTGAGATTACAAAACAAGCTAATGTCTTAACAAACACACACGCCATCTTTAAATGATATCACGTTTTTGTTTTGGAGTTTCTCGTGGGAAAAACAGAACAGGGAATTAAATAATATAGATATTAGGGCAGAAGTGGTTCAAAACCTCAGTTTCATTATCTCTTATTGTAACTTCACGTGTGATATTATCAAAAAAGTTGTTTTCAAAAAGACAATGACGTCAATGTTTTGGACTGGTTCCTCCTTATAAACTTTATGGTAATAAAACATATTATATTTAAAAATTTTGTTATACATAGCTTTATAAAAACTTTGAGAACCTTTATTTACAATGTTTACTCGAATATAATGAATGTATGTAGATATTTCTACAGGTCGATATACTTATATATTTTGTAAACCGGTACTGTAGCATCAGAGAATCTGTCTTATGTACAACAACCTGTTGTTAATGGACATGTTATAAAACTGCATTTTAAACAATTAATTCTCAATTTATGTATATAAACTTGCAGCTGAGGCCCACGATCAAAATGCACCTCCGATTCTATATGTCCGCGAGCGCAACTGGCGAATTTCGGAGACTGAGAAAGTCGGTCAGATAATAGATCGAGTGCGGGCGGAGGATCCGGATGGCGATGATCTGATATTTGGAATCGAACCTCGCTTTAGCCTGCCACCTGGAGGTGGAAATGGCCCTAGTCCACCGGAGAAAATACCCTTTCAAATCGATAGGGAGACAGGAGTTGTCACCCTCAACGAAAGTTTGGCGGGAAGGGTAAGTCAAAAGAATACATATATCTTTTTTTTGTATTGCATCTTTTTATTACAATGAATTTCGCTTCTTTTCTAGGCCGGTCAGAATTTTCTCATCTATATAACTGTCACGGATGGCCTATATACGGCGAAAAATGAGGTTTTCATCAATATTTTGGGTGAGAGGGAGAACAGCTCTGGCTACCGACCGCAGACATCGATTTCAAACGTGGTATCGCAGTTTCTGCCGCGTTTCGACCAGCTGCCCGGTGTCCAGTCCATCCGGAATGGCCTACCAAACAGCCGGCCAGGTGGCTATCCACCGGTGCCCCAGAACAATATATTCGGTCAGCAGCCATTCGGCAACTTCTACCCACCGCCACCGCCGAATATTCCGGGACCAGAACCAGGCGGGGAAAGTGCCGAGGAGACGGCGGCAACGAATGATGATGGGATGACACCCACTACGGCGATCAGGACCAGCTCCACCACTCCAAAGAGTCGCACCAAACTGACGCCGATAACTGGCAATAATTCGACGAGGGTCGAGGGAATCCCCACGGAGACGACACCGAGTGCCGGCCATAATAATAACACCAGTCCCATCACCACCGTTTTCTCACTCAAGTCCGGCACAATTCCGATTGTGGTCACTGTAGGTGGATTCTTTGCAGCCATCGCAGTGCTGTTGGCGTACTTGTGCCGCCGACGACTGTGCGCCATCAGCAGGACCCTCAAGAAGTCCAAGGAGAAGGAGGAGCTGGCCAAGAAGTCCAACCAGAGCCAGCTGAGCAGCACGCTGACCGACGACAGCCGCAACTCGATGGTCATGCAGCAGTGGCAGGGACCCGTGGCCTTTGCCAATCGCTATGTTCCCTGGGAACGGGATCAGCAGCTGGGCATTGTGAGTGCAATGGAACTAATCTTAAGGAACCCCACTCTATCCACTAATCTCCCAGTGGTATTTGTCAAATGGGGTAGATTGAGTAGGGTGTACCCTCTACAGCTATGGTGATGCATAACTCTGGGGATTTTCTTATACCAAATGGAAGAATCTGAATTTATACACCATACACCAAAGTTGTATTCATTTGCTTTAATCACTTTCTTATTATACAAGATAATTGAAAATTTAATTATTTTGACTTTAAAAATAAGTATTCTCCGATTTATTTAAAGAATCTGACTTAACAAAAACTCAAGATTTATTCATTAGTTATAATCAAATTCTAAGATTATCCAGGATAAATGAAGGGGCTCACTAAGGGATTTGTGATTTTCCTAATAATATTTGCAATTACTAGTTGTTATCATGTTCTTATTTTATCTAAGAGAAATGAAAGAACTAAGTATAAATATTTTTAGACTTTAAAAGTAACTATTCAGAAGAATATGTACATATGATAATCATAGTCGTTTTGAGAGAATCCGTATAATCAGATTAATTAAATTTTTCCTTTTCGCTATAGAGCATCTAAATTTTTGCAGCATTGCCAGGAATTTAAGCCAGGGCATTCCAATCGTGAATTCATATTTCACAGAAGGTCCTTTTGAAATGATTGCATAAAATTAGTGAGCGATGCACAAAAGCTTATGCAAATATCGATCGATTTTGGCCCCTTTTGGGGGTGATTGCGGCTTAGAGCCCGGAGTCCCTAATCGACAGCTACTCGAGCAGAGATTTCAACCTCAGTTGGCTCACTCAACGCCTCCGCAGAGCAGGACTCCCTCGTCCCTCGTCCTTTGGTCCTGTCACCCGCAGTGGCCACAGCACAGCGGCAGTGTAATTGACAGGAAAAAGTAGCTCAGTGCAGCTGCATGCGAGCTTAGGTCCTGACTGCCGGGAATGTCCTTTCACTCGATTCCCATTTATTGACAGCGAATGCCAAAACTTCGGCAGGCTCTCGCGTCATCAACATTCCGCATAACCAATCCGCGCGTAAAATTTTGACAACCTATGGTGCTGACAGGCGGGTTTATTTTGAATTCCGAATTGCGTACTATGTTATGACAGTGAATTTTATGCGTTGAATAAATAAGGTAATTTATTAGGGGTAGAAGTTTTTTATGTAAAAGGAAATATCTTTCAATTTAGTTTAATTAAAAGTTATTGTTATTACTTTATTTATTATGTGATGCCCAGTTTTTATATTAATGACATAACATGTTAGTCTGCCAATCCAACTTTATCCTGGATTTTATGCCCGTCACCATTTAAACGTAATGACAAGCAGATCTGGATCACAGCTAATCAATGTGTTCTATCTTTTATTCCTGAAACCTGAAAACCCGTCAAAAATATCAACAACGACGGCACTTCCCCTTACTTGGACACTGCAAACACCACCATCGATGTGGAAATTAACAATGCTGTCGCTCAAAGGCAACATCGCAGTTGTCAACAGGTGTCACAAACGGGGGCGAGTCCTCCGCGGGAGTGGCCAGTCCTGGGACAGGTGAGCCGGGATCCAACTTGGGTCCTGGCTGCGTGGCAGGCGGAGCAGGAAGTTCCGGCCCAGCGGAAAATGGTTTCGCCGGAGAGGCCAACGGCGACCACTGGGAATTCCCCAGGTACCGATTGAAGTTCTTCAATATATTGGGCGAAGGAGCATTCGGACAAGTTTGGCGCTGCGAGGCCACCAACATAAATGGTAAGTTTTAATTAAGTGAGGGAAATCGCAATTGAATAAGGGGGTTTGCCAAAGAAAGTTAACTCATTGCCTTTGGGACAAATAAGATACAAGTTTGAATACCAATAGATAGAATAGATTGAAGGTTCATCCATCAAGATTAGTTATAAAATATAAATGAGAATTACATACTTTATGATATATATCATTTCATATATTTCAAATATTTCATTTTTAAATTCTAAAAATGTGAGGAACTTCAATCTGTTAAATGCATAATTTCAAGGAGGTAATTTCATTAATTTCACCTGGGCTTATATATGTATACCAAAGTTCATTTTAAAAAAAATCTAAAAATGTGAGGACCTTAAACCCAGAAAAACCATAATTTCAACAAAGTAATTTCATCAATTTCGACATGATGCCAAGAGGAATTAAAAATGGAGCAGATTGTGCATTCAATCAGCGGAGTTCCACAAAGCTACTGGCTCATGCAATCCGGCAGTTGTTGCCCCATATTCAAGTGCTCAGGTGGTGCAAAATTGTGCATGTGGAAGGATGGGTAACCATCCACCACCCACTCGATATACCACATTCCAGAGCTCCCCATTGAGAGCTATTTTTTATGAGCACGTAGAACGGACATACAAAACGAAAGGCAAGTGATTTCTGGATTTATATAAAGGCATGAAAATAGCCTGAGTCCAAATTGAATGCCATGAATATGAGAAGAGTAAATAGTGCCTAAGTTCTGTGTGTTTCCTTAAAGCTCTTAGTAGATAACTATCATTGGAATGAATATGAATTCATTAATATCAATATGTTATTTACAGACTCCGAGGGCATTACAACAGTGGCTGTGAAGACACTTAAGGAAAGCGCCACCGAAGTGGATCGCAAGGACCTCTTATCCGAACTGGAGGTAAGCCGATTGGGAAATCACACAATTCTTGCGAATTAGCATTTACAATTTTTTAAGTCATCCGTAAAGGGTATGCAAAATACCGACAAAATCGTTACATCCAAAGTTTGCCAAGTATCTCGGCTGCCTTTTCCTCTGTCACTTTTCATTCAATCGGTTTGCTTTCCCGTCCCCCGAAAAAACCTTCTGACAGACCCGCTAACTCGACGACTGAAAACTGAAAACTGGGAGGGCTGCTGGGCAAATCTTGTGAGTTGGTTTTTCTGGTTAGATGAAAAAGTTTTGTAAATTGAAAATTAACGATGCTGAAAAGTTTTGAAAGAATTTCTTTCCTGCTTCATGGCGAAGGTCCTGCTGCTGCTGCTCCTTCGGCAGGATTCCCCTTGAGTTTGGATTTAATGTTTGGCTTTTTAATGAAAACGTAAAGGAGTCTACTTATGTGTCTTTCCAGGAAGTTTCGAAAATGTTGGAGTTCGTTCTACGTAGTTGCCAATTGCAGCTGTATTTAGGTAAACTCCAAAAAGCCTGCTCCTCTTGGCTAATAATTTGGCCTAAGTGCTGGGAAGTTACCTTATTGTATCCCTACTTTTTCCGGAATTCTTGACCACTCTTTTGAGTGAACACTGTAAATGTCTTCGTCATTAGCAATTGTCAAAAAGTCCCCCATTGGGGAGTTTTCTAATTTAAAGTTTGCTGTTGCCTTTTCCACTTTTCTTTTCCTTTCTTTTATTTTGTTGTCCCCTAGTTTATTGTACTTATTGTTGGCTAATTAGCTTTGTTTTTTGTGCACTTTGAACTTCAAAGGACACGGTAATCGTATTAGAAAGTGATTGCCCGAATTAAATTTAAAGTCATGTGCAGGACAACTATGTGAAATGCAATTTGAATAATGGCACGATGTAGGCTAAATGCCAATTCCAATATTGTCGGGACGTATTGCATATTTATGTTCGCCAAAAATACTGCGACAAAATTATTAATTTATGCCCTTGTAAGTATCCCGGTGTCAGACGTGCATATTTAATGTGCTGAATCTTTTGTGGACTTTTCACACATATGCGAACTCCGAAAAATCCAGTCGGCTGGGTGGCTTTAAAAAGTGCGATGTAAACACATACATTTCAGGGCTCAAAAGCGGAGTTGTTGTGTAAATCAAATTGCTCTGAGCACAATTGTCCGTAATCAGAGGGCTAAAAATATATATATGTATATATTCATTCCGTGGGCGAATCAATAAATTTGTATTGTAGTCCCTCGTTCGGAACGCATTTATGTAGGGTCCTTTAATGACCTCAGCACTTGCAGCCATTTGCATACTGGCGAGGAGGCAATCAGAGGAGTGTGTTGTTGTCATGACAACCGAAGTGACAATGTATTTATTCGGCCCAAGGACCCCATGGATATTTCACAGCAAGCAGACCCCACAACCAAGGTAATCCCGTAATGATAGTGACACAAGAGCTGGTATCGATTAGCATTTACATACTATACTTGGATGCATTATGGTTACCTATGCTTTTGCCGGATGGTTTGCAGAAAAGTCGATGGCTAGCTAATGAGTTCAGCATTTGGGGGCACTGATGGGCATTTATTCAAAGCACACACACACAATACACCACATGGCACTCCAGGAACTGTTTTGACAGCAGTTGCGGGCTGTAAACACGAGGAACTGGTCGGAACGTCCCGCAGCCTTGCAAAAATACGAGAAAGAACCACCTCTCCGGGATACCAAATACAATCCGAACTGTGCGCTCCGACGCCTTGAAACAAACTGATTCCTGTTGCTGTTCCTGCCAACAAAAAAACCAAAAAAAAAACACTGACAAACCACAGCATCCTCTCGCCTGGAGGGCAACTATCGTATATATATCTCTCGGAACCTCTGAGTCTCTGAAGCCCCCAACTCTCGACCTGCGCACTGGAACTTTCGGAGTTCGAGACCTTTTCGGCCTGGCCTTGCCCCCTGTAATCAGAATCTGACTCTGACTCTGACTCTGTACTCTGTACTATGGACTGTGAGTCTGAAAAGGCATCTGAATCTAAGGAGCCACTCTAGGGTTGCCGCCGTGTGGGTCGCGTCCTTCATCATTAAAGTCGCATTTGGTTTCGGTCGTCCTGCAACGGCAGCATTGTGTGGCGGCAGTATATCATGTTCTGCGGATTACCATTGCCCCCCAGAAACGAGAATAATTGCACTTTAATTTTCAGAACAATGAAAAATTATGAATGGCCCTCGGCTAGGTTGCAGACTCATCCCTCAAGTTTCCCCCATTTCATTTTGCCATTGCGGAGGCGTTAGAGACCTGGAAAATTACCGGGCTCTGTTGCTCCTCGAGATGGGGCCTGGGTTGCTCAAAGTTTGGATTTAAATGGGAGTGGGCGGATTAGGGAAGGACCAAGTTATTAACTGCAATGAATTGGGGCTGCTCAAGGAAACCTGATAGAGCAATAAATTACAAACGAGTTTCTTGAGATACAAATTGGGGGAAGCACTTAAACTAATAAGACAATCGCTGTCGTAAATAATAGAAACAGCTTAATTATAACATTTATTAACAAATTATGGTTTGCTTTTTAAGGTAATGAAATCTCTAGAACCACATATAAATGTTGTTCGTTTGTTGGGCTGCTGCACGGATAAAGATCCCACTTTTGTGATTCTGGAGTACGTAAATCGGGGCAAATTGCAAACCTATTTGAGAAGCTCACGCGCCGAAAGGTAAGCAACATATTATAAGACTTTTAAGAATTTAATTGTAAACTTTTGGTTTTACTTATCCTCTTGTTCTTTTAAGACACTATGGAAATACCCACGGAAAGTCAAATGTTCTGACTTCCTGCGACTTAACTTCCTTCATGTATCAAGTAGCCAAGGGCATGGACTACCTAACATCTCGAGGGGTATGCTAATCCAAAAAAATACATATTCCTAAATATATAGTATTATCTATTTTATAAATAATTATTTTTCAGATTATTCATCGGGACTTGGCTGCTCGGAATATCCTTATAACCGACGATCACACATGCAAAGTGGCTGACTTTGGATTCGCGCGAGATGTAATCACATCCAAGATTTATGAAAGGAAGAGCGAGGGAAAACTGCCAATAAGGTAGGATTGATTTCTATAACTCCTATGGTCAGCAATATTTAACAATAATAACATTTTTTAGATGGATGGCTACTGAGTCACTTTACGACAATATATTCTCCGTAAAATCAGATATCTGGAGCTTCGGTATATTGATGTGGGAAATCGTGACTCTAGGATCTACGCCTTATCCGGGAATATCAGCAGCAGATGTTATGCGGAAGGTTTGTATATTAGTATATGCATTTTTATATAATAAATTATTATTTCTTAACAGGTGAGGGATGGATATCGTTTGGAGAAGCCGGAGCACTGTCGCCGCGAGCTCTACAATATAATGTACTATTGCTGGTCACACGATCCTCAGGAGCGTCCTCTGTTTGCGGAAATAATCCAAATGCTCGACAAACTGCTGCACACGGAAATGGATTACATAGAACTGGAGCGGTTTCCCGATCACAACTATTATAATATCGTTAGTCTTAGTGGCGAAAAGTTGTAGGGCCGCCCTTCTTATGCACTGAACCTGAACCCCATCAGCTTTATTACCTCCAAAAGACTTTGGGATATCCCATTCCAGTCTTGGCTCATTAAGAGAGTATAGAAGGTTATACTGCCATTACGAATCACACAGCAAAAACAAAGTGTACAACAAGCTGTATCTTCCTGGATATCAGATAAGTCTAAGTACCAAATTGTTCAGCACTATCTTTGAGCATCAGATAAGAGAAATACTGAACATATACTCCAGAATTCAAAGGCAATTGTAAATTCCTCTTCAATTGTAAGATAATTCACGTTCACGTTTTATTTATTTGATTTGTATTATGTATTTTAATTTATCACCCGTGTATAGAGTTATGAATGTAATTTATATTATTGTTAAAGCGAAAATAAAACTAAAATTTATACTTAAAAACTTTCTTGTGCACTTTAAGGCTTTAAAATAGCTCAAACTTGGAACAAAATCTTTGACCCATGGTTATTTATGTTCACTTTGATGGAAGGCTGCGACAGACTTTTTGCCGTAGAAAACTTTGCAGCTTCGGCAAACAGAGTACGTGCATAAATGATGCCAATGGCGTCAAAAGCTGGCGAGGCTGATACCTATAAGTCTTACTGCGTGACGTGCATTCTAAAATTTTGCATATTCGTATTAAATATATCGATTTCAGCGCTCTGCGTTGAGAAACTAATTTTTGTTAGGGCATTTAACTCTTTTCTTTAAGATCATTGATGCTGACAAAGCATTTATTTCAAAGGATACTTGTGAAAATAAAATGCAACAAGTGGTTTGGGCATCAAAATCACATTAAAGGGATTATTTGGGTCGGCAGTTAAGGCTGTGGAAGTAAAGATGGGTTTAAGAGCTCTACAAAATTGCCTTGCAAACTACGTAAACTGGGATTGGCAACAAGTAATGTTTTCTTTTAGTATGGGATTTTTATTTATTACCGAGAAGGAACAGCAACAGACTAATTGTGGGTTCAAATGAACACGGCTTTTATATCTTCTAAGAATTTACGGTGCCACACGGCGCATGAGTGCGCTCTTCTGAAGCACGTGTTTATGTTGGTGGGGAAAGATATAAACCATTGTGAAACCATATGTCCGCTTATTATAGAAATATTTGTTGTCATGCTGCCAGAGAGAAGCATCCATTGAAGGAGAGAACGAAACTTAAGAATCAGCTGTTTTACATAATAGTCCCCTATAGTATATCGTAAATTCATCACAAGAAAGAGATATTTTAATAAAAATAAAACAGTTATAGAATATTAAAAAGCATGTTATATTTATTAATCCATTTTTAAAACTAAAGGACTTAAACATTTAAGATGCGAATATCAAAACTTATTAAACATTTCCCTCAAAAAAAAGCTTTTCTTACTGAGAGGACATGCGCAAATAAGGATAAATTAAAAGCTTGAAAGCGCATATGGTTGGCATTATGAAGGACTCCGAATTCGTAGACACGAAATACCCATAATAAAACATGTTTGTATACTTTCATATTGTAACTTCATGTTACTTTATTTATTATTTTGATTTTAAAAAAATATTAAAGTTATGCTATCTTAATAAATATAAAACAAATTGTGGTACGATATTGTTTGAATTAAAGCGCGCTTCTGGCATTATTAACTACTTTAACCTAAAGATAAGTCCAATGCCAGCATATGAACCTCTATTGCACAGCCCTCTATCCCAGTGGTTAGGGTATATTTTGAGGATTTAAATATAGTCATCGCTGTCGGGGCTGTGCAATTTGGTTTCCTCGCTCTCTCGCTCCCACTCGTTCATCTTGGCCTGCATTATCAGATCCTGGAACGATCCATATTCGGTATTTTGTCGTGTTTTGGCGGTAAGTTCCACGTCGCCTTCGTCGTCGTAGAAATTATCAGAGTCGTAATCAATATCCCTGGCCATATCCAAGTCGGGATAATCGTGCTCTTCGGCGTTCCTCGGGATTCCGTGCTTCAGATAGAAAGAGTTCAGTAAACTCTCGATTTTCCACGATGGCATATCGGAAACCATCTTGACGGCGATCTTCCTCCGTGGCCTTTTCAGTTCCTTTCGGGGCTTGTCGGCCAGCTCAAAGTTGAGTGAGGTTTTCAGCATGCGCCTGGAGGCAGTGAGTTTCTTGAGTATGGATCTGTAGAGGGCCAGAAATTGGTCGGGTTGTTTCTTGGCCTTGGGCAAAGCTTTGGGGTTCTCCAAAATAAAGCGGTTCAGCAGCTCCTTGGTGCCCTGTTGATCCTTCTGCGACTTTAACAGTTCAACTAAAGAGAGATAATGATATGTAGGTTAGAAAATGTTTATAAATGTTTTTTTTTTATTAAGCAATTTACCTTTTTCTTGGCTTAGTCCTAGTGTGTTCTTAAAGACTCCCCAGTCGTCTTTGAGTCCATTCTTTGCGGGATTCTTCTCCACGTTCTTGATGTACAAGGCCAGGCAGCTGTGCTGGATGGTGAGCAGCAGCAGAATGATAGCTTTTGCCAACTGCATTTTGAGGATCGATGTGCTTCGTTCGGTGGGTGAGTTGAATGTGATGTCCTTAGCGTCGAGGAGCTGCCTCTTATATAGCCAGAACCTCTTTGCTGCTGATCCGCGTTAATTGACATAACCGCACATCAGCGTTGCGTGGCTGCGATAATCAGACAAAGGCTGCAAAGTAGAGGCGCTTGACACTCGAGACATCCGGGGCGCCTGCGCCTGAGCAAGGACTACTTGGGCAGGGACTATAAGGACTACAAGGAGTCAAGACAGGACGACATGTGCTTGATTGAACGCCGCGATGCTCTTTGTTTTTCTAGGGAACACTTAGCGCGAGCCGCGGCAATTAAACGGCAAACTGAGTGCACACAAAAATTAGTGCTTACGCATCTTGCACCAGACGCCGGCCAGGTAGAGAGTCCTTCCTGCCGCAGGACGAGCGGGAAAGGTACCAATGCAGGCGACACCCAACGACTGCAGGCGACTGCTGACGAATGTGGGAATCAAAGTGCGTAATTGAGTCGCTTAAAAGCGCCAAATGGTTTCATGAATGTACGGATGCACCAGGTAGACGCTCGCCTTTCAAATGCGAAAGGAAGTACAAATAAATCCTAGCGCCAGCCATAAACGGATCAACTGCGCCGATCTCAATCCGCTGGTCTCTCCGCTGCTCGACAAGTTTTTCGCTAATTATTCCTGAATGCGGGTTTTATTGATGCAATATAAATAATGCAAATGCAATTTGCTGTGCATGCAGCAAGGGGGTTGGTCCTCAAAAAATGTGCCACCACTGCCATCTGCGAATGACAGGCTTTGAGTGTCGAATGTCCGACGCCTAATTACGTAATATAAATAATTCAAATAGAATACTTTTCAAAAGTATAAATGTTGGTAATGTAACATAAATTTGCCTATTAAATAATACTTTAAAAATAATACTTTAATAAATAATAATAATTTAAAGCTGTATTTTAGCTTAAGATTTCTAAGTGAACTTATAGATAAGAGAACATAAAAATAAGGAAACACACTTTTCGAAAATCTTAAGAAGCTGTTCAAAACTTTAAAATCTTAAAGACCTTCTAGAAGCCACAAAATATTAATCGCAATCTCTGAATTAATTATATAAAAATATGTTATTCATTTCGAGCTTTAATTTCAGACGAATTCAATTGGTTTCCTCTTTTAAATGAAAATTTTATTGATTTTAGGCATCACATCATTAAGACTCAATATAGAAAAGAAGAAGGAACACTATAGTTGAGTACCTCGATTATTACATACCCATTACTCTTTTAACCATATTCAAAGTCAAAACGTCATTGGAATTACCCTGGCGGTATCTACCTATGTAAAAATCTAGGATTGGTCTAATAACCTGAGTGCCACCTACTAATGGGAAGTGAACTTTATGCGGAGTTATACTGGTTGCACTTGGCTGGTGATCCTGAATCATATAGCACCAGAAGCGTCTCCTGTAATGCGTTACAAGCTTTTTAATCAAAAGCAATGGTATAAAAACGATTTATAAATAATTTGCCATTTTATTTGGTTGTCCTTGCCTAGCGACCCTCGCTATTAGCATCGCAATAATACAATAATACCTCTAAATGAACCAATAAATGAGCCTCGCAATGAGTCTCACAGTGAGCCTAGCAATGAGCCTCGCAACGAACCCCGCATTGAGCCTCGCAAATTGCATTTCTGCTCTGTCATGTCACATTTATAAAGCTAAAAAACTCCACATTTTCGAATTAAGGCGCCAAGTGTTCTTCCTCTTCCATGGATATGAGTTAAATATTTCTCCCAGTCTGGTAGCGCAAACCTCTTCTTTTTTCGGTCTGGCAGCAGTGTTTTTTTCCTTCTAGTTATTTAAAGTACCACCAGGTGCCGCTGCTAAAGTAGGAGATGGCCAAGACATGAACCGGAAACGGAAACTAACAAACACGCTAATAAGAATTTTCCACAGACACAAGCCATGAAAAACGTAAGTGGTAATTTAAAAACTTCACAGTTGCTACCATATCGGAACAATTATGCATTACATTTATTACAACTTTAAAGCTTTTAATTGTTTTACATTTTTATAAAAATATTATTCACTATCCCCCATCATTTTATACTTATTTACCCAACAACACTCTATTTATTTTCTGTCACAACTGGCCGTACTGGAAAATATATTTCCTACAAACATCGTAGTTATAGAAACGACGTTCTTGTTTATTATTGAGTAGCCGACAACTGTTACCACGCCAAAATGCCGAAAGTAATATTCCAGAAGTACAAGAAGGTGGTCAGCAACATCGACCCGACTCGTCATAGTGCCAAATTCAAAGAAATCGACGAATCGAGGCGCTCACAAGTTACGGAGTCGGACTTTGATGATGAAATGGAGGGGGAGTACGAGGCGGAAATGGAGGAAATGAGGTCTAGTGAATTTAGTTTGTCCGAAGGAGAAGCTGCGCTGAATATCGGGAAGATCGATTTGTCTTTCCCTGAGACAATCGAGGAGTTTGAAAACAGTCCGCAGTGTTATCCCCCCTCATATTATACCTTATCGCCCAAAGAGCGCTTGCTTCTCCTTTACGCCGAGAATTTCCGGAAGCAATTGGTTCTTAGTTACCCAAAGAGACGAGCGATGGTCTTGGCTTTGCCCAATGAATGCAAAGTACAGGTAAAGTCCTCCCCATATTCTTTGTTACATGTTAATGTTTCGATAAATTGCCTCTCTTAACCTTATTCCAGAAATTTGTTTGCACCACCATCAGGCCAACGGCGTTTATTTACACGCAACTCATATCGAGTGTTGAGGAAATTGCCAAGTTTGTCGCCGATTTTATTCAGTATGAACCACTAGAGGATCCAATTAATTTGGTAAGTTTGCCTGCTTTTATGTAGGCCAATTTTTGTCAGTGTTTCTGAGCTCTAAGGGCATAAAAACAATATAAGTTACTGTAGGTTAATAAAGAATATTAGAGAATACCTCCAGAAATTCAAAAAGGTATCCCACGTCTAAATCTAAATAACAAAAGTTATGGAACCTTGAAGGGCAGTTTTGGGATAGCAATCTGTAAACTATTTGAATTACGGTAAAATCGAACATGGTTAAATTCTTGATTTCACAATTTCATAGAGGTATACCACGCCTAAATCGGAATCCAATACTAGAAGTTATGGAATCCAGAGGAGCAGATTTGGGTTCCCGATATGAAAGGTATAGGAATTACGGAAAAATCTAACATGAAAATGGGTTAAATTTCGGACCCTCTTTTAAAAGATAATTTTTTATGTACTATACTAGAGCATTTCTCCACAAACTTATTGAGGTATCGCACGTCTAAATCGGAATCCAATAACAAAAGTTATGGAATCTATAAGTGCAGTATCGGGTTACCGTTCTTAAAAGGTCTTGGAATTACGGGAAAAATAAATATGAAAATGGGTTAAATTTTCGACCATCCTTTAAAAGATAATTTTTAATGTAGAATATTAGAGGATTCCTCCACAAGTTCTTAGAGGTATCCCACGTCAAAATCGGAATCCAATAACAAAAGTTATGGAATCTAGAAGTGCAGTTTTGGGTTACCAATCTAAGATCCATTGGAATTACCGAAAACTCGAACATGAAAATGGGTTAAATTTTGGAACCTCGTTTAAAAGAATATTTTTAATGTAGAATATTAGAGGATTCCTTCACAAATTCATAGAGGTATCCCACGTCTAAATCGGAATCCAATAACAAAAGTTAAGGAATCAAGAAGTGCAGTTTTGGGTTCCTATTCTGAAAAGTATTGGAATAACGGAAAAATCGAACATGAAAATGGGTTAAATTTGGGACCCTCGTTCAAGAGATAATTTTTAATGTAGAATATAAGATAATTCCTCCACAAATTCATAGAGGTATCCCACGTCTAAATCGGAATCCAATAACAAAAGTTATGGAATCGAGAAGTGCAGTTTTGGGTTCCTATTCTGAAAAGTATTGGAATAACGGAAAAATCGAACATGAATATGGGTTAAATTTGGGACCCCCGTTCAAGAGATAATTTTTAATGTAGAATATAAGATAATTCCTCCACAAATTCAAAGAGGTATCCCACGTCTAAATCGGAATCCAATAAAAAAAGTTATGGAATCGAGAAGTGCAGTTTTGGGTTCCTATTCTGAAAAGTATTGGAATAACGGAAAAATCGAACATGAAAATGGGTTAAATTTGGGACCCTCGTTCAAGAGATAATTTTTAATGTAGAATATAAGATAATTCCTCCACAAATTCATAGAGGTATCCCACGTCTAAATCAGAATCCAATAACAAAAGTTATGGCATCGAGAAGTGCAGTTTTGGGTTCCTATTCTGAAAAGTATTGGAGTAACGGAAAAATCGAACATGAAAATGGGTTAAATTTGGGACCCTCGTTCAAGAGATAATTTTTAATGTAGAATATAAGATAATTCCTCCACAAATTCAAAGAGGTATCCCACGTCTAAATCGGAATCCAATAACAAAAGTTATGGAATCGAGAAGTGCAGTTTTGGGTTCCTATTCTGAAAGGTATTGGAATAACGGAAAAATCGAACATGAAAATGGGTTAAATTTGGGACCCTCGTTCAGGAGATAATTTTTAATGTAGAATATAAGATAATTCCTCCACAAATTCAAAGAGGTATCCCACGTCTAAATCGGAATCCAATAACAAAAGTTATGGAATCGAGAAGTGCAGTTTTGGGTTCCTATTCTGAAAAGTATTGGAATAACGGAAAAATCGAACATGAAAATGGGTTAAATTTGGGACCCTCGTTCAAGAGATAATTTTTAATGTAGAATATAAGATAATTCCTCCACAAATTCATAGAGGTATCCCACGTCTAAATCAGAATCCAATAACAAAAGTTATGGCATCGAGAAGTGCAGTTTTGGGTTCCTATTCTGAAAAGTATTGGAGTAACGGAAAAATCGAACATGAAAATGGGTTAAATTTGGGACCCTCGTTCAAGAGATAATTTTTAATGTAGAATATAAGATAATTCCTCCACAAATTCAAAGAGGTATCCCACGTCTAAATCGGAATCCAATAACAAAAGTTATGGAATCGAGAAGTGCAGTTTTGGGTTCCTATTCTGAAAAGTATTGGAATAACGGAAAAATCGAACATGAAAATGGGTTTAATTTGGGACCCTCGTTCAAGAGATAATTTTTAATGTAGAATATAAGATAATTCCTCCACAAATTCAAAGAGGTATCCCACGTCTGAATCGGAATCCAATAACAAAAGTTATGGAATCGAGAAGTGCAGTTTTGGGTTCCTATTCTGAAAAGTATTGGAATAACGGAAAAATCGAACATGAAAATGGGTTAAATTTGGGACCCTCGTTCAAGAGATAATTTTTAATGTAAAATATAAGATAATTCCTCCACAAATTCATAGAGGTATCCCACGTCTAAATCAGAATCCAATAACAAAAGTTATGGCACCGAGAAGTGCAGTTTTGGGTTCCTATTCTGAAAAGTATTGGAGTAACGGAAAAATCGAACATGAAAATGGGTTAAATTTGGGACCCTCGTTCAAGAGATAATTTTTAATGTAAAATATAAGATAATTCCTCCACAAATTCATAGAGGTATCCCACGTCTAAATCGGAATCCAATAACAAAAGTTATGGAATCGAGAAGTGCAGTTTTGGGTTCCTATTCTGAAAAGTATTGGAATAACGGAAAAATCGAACATGAAAATGGGTTAAATTTGGGACCCTCGTTCAAGAGATAATTTTTAATGTAGAATATAAGATAATTCCTCCACAAATTCAAAGAGGTATCCCACGTCTAAATCGGAATCCAATAACAAAAGTTATGGAATGGAGAAGTGCAGTTTTGGGTTCCTATTCTGAAAAGTATTGGAATAACGGAAAAATCGAACATGAAAATGGGTTTAATTTGGGACCCTCGTTCAAGAGATAATTTTTAATGTAGAATATAAGATAATTCCTCCACAAATTCAAAGAGGTATCCCACGTCTGAATCGGAATCCAATAACAAAAGTTATGGAATCGAGAAGTGCAGTTTTGGGTTACCAATCTGAGATCCATTGGAATTACGGAAAATTCCAACATGAAAATGGGTTAAATTTTGGAACCTCGTTTAAAAGAAAATTTGTAATGTAGAATATTAGAGGATTCCTCCACAAATTCTTAGAGGTATCCCACGTCTAAATCCGGAGCCAATAACAAATGTTATGGAGTCTAGAAGTGCTGTTTGAATTCCCATGCATTATTATGTGGTCATATTTGTTGCTAGTTCAGAGTAATCCTTATATGTTCCTGGAAAATACCCAAAGAATAAATAAAGACAACAACAATTCTAAGAGTTTCATAAAAATTATCTAATTATTTTTTATTGAACATGTATTTAAAATTACATTTAAATTTGTAAATGTTTTTATTTAAATATCGCATTAATTTCGAATTAAGAAAATTCTTTTGAGCACATTTCATAGTTATTAATATACGAAATTTAAAAACGTTTGATATCAAATGCATGTTATTCGCGTCAACACACCTTGCAGATCGAAAAGGTTGTTTCGTAACAAAAAATAAAGGCTATAACATTTTGTCTAGAATGCAATGGGGTTAAAACACAAAACACAGTCGGTTGTTTTTCCATTTTTTGTTTGTTTTTGCGTTGAAATGAAATGCATAATAGCTACAAATAGAGATTCTCGATATATACACATTAACCGTACGATTAATTAATTAATTAATTAATAGAATGGAATTGAAAGAGAGAGACTGAAAGTATGCTCGATAGGTATTTCACAGCTAGGAGATAAATTCAGTGGAGTCCAGTCCTCTAAGTAGTCTAGTCTGGTCTGGTCGGGTCGGGTCTAACTGCTGGAGCTCAGTTCGTCGTACTGGTACTCGCCCGTGATCTGGCAGTCGTCCGGGTCATCGTCGAGGTCACAATGTACAAATTCGTAGGGGGGGAAGAACAGTGAGCTGAGTAGGGTGGCCGAGGATCGATAGATGGCCGGTGGATAGAGGTGGCACCTCGCCGAAGCCACCTCGATGGCATCTGGAACACCTGATCCCTGGGCATTGCTTGGGTTATCCTCTATATCCGTGGCTGGCTCCGTGGGCGCCAACTTTGGCTTTTCCTATTTGCGGCGGCGACTCTTGCCCCGGCTGCTGCCCTCCTCCTCGGCGTTCTCTTCGTTATCCTCTTGCAAGCTCCTGGAGCAGGGCTTCTCCATCAGCTGCGTCTCATTGCCTGACTTGATGGCGGCTATCAGGAATCTCAGCTGCATTAGTTGCACCGCCGTCACCCGCGGATTGCTGCAGTTCTCCAGCCACTGCAGGAACTTCTCGCCATGCCGGATGGCCTCCACATCCTCATCATCCCTCGAGCAATCTAGATACTTGGCCTTCTCCTCCTCGTCCGTTTTGTTGGAATTATTATTGTTATTGTTATTGCTGGCACTGACATCGTTATTGTTCGTATGCGGATTGCTGGTATCCTGGAAGCTTCCCTCGGATTCGGATCCATGTTCCGGTGGAGTAGTGGCTTCCAGACCGCCCATCTTGAAGAGCATATTGTCGAGGATCTTTTTGCAGTCGCTTGTGGAATTGGGGGTCTCTGGGTTTTTGTTCTTGCCCAGCGGTTCGGGACTTCTGCTGCCGGTGGGTGAATGTGCAATGGGACTTTGCGAGGGAGTCATCACCTTGCCAGCAGCTGAGAGATCCTCTGGTTTTCCAGAGGCTTCTCCTTCTGCCTCCACCTCACCATCCAGATCCGGTTCGGTGGCCTCACCATCAGCCTCGGGATTCTGTTCGTTGGAGGACAGACTCCGGACCGAGGGCGTCTCCGTCTCCTTGGTGAGATGCGAATACAGGATGTTGGAGGGATCACTCATCGATCCTCCTCCCTCGGCAGTTGAGGTGGCCACCTGCTGTTGCATCTGGTTGGCTTGCAGGGCGGCCAAAGTGGCGGCATTGGGATTCAGGGTGTGCAGACTGGCCCCAAAGGCCTTGCACCAATTGTACCACGCCGCATTCTTCTCGTCCAGGCTACCCGATGGCGTGGATGAGGGTGTCAGTGGAGCCGAGGGTATTGGCGGTGTCTGGGCCAGCTGGCTCATGTGCTGTGGAGTGGAGGATCGTATTGGGGGACTGGTCACGCCCATGGGAATGGTGGGTGGATAGAGGGGATTAAGGCCCAACATGGTCTGCTGGGACTTCAGCCAGTAGAGCAAGGGATCTTCGGCCAGATTGGAGAGCGTCATGGGGCCACCAACCATTTGCGAGGGAGCCAACGAGGGACTCGGACTCTTGATGTCACCCGCCTTCACCTCGTTCTTGATGCTCAGATTGAGGCTGCCCTGGCTCTCGCCCGGCTGCTTCTGTTTGGCCCAGTTCTTCACCGACAAACCCTGCGCCGCCCCGCGATCACCACTATCGCTCCTGGGACTCTGCACCTGCAGGGGCGTCTGACCACCTGGCTTCTGGTTCCTCAGGTTACCAGCGCCCGCTGGGAAGCTCTGCAGACCCGACATGGCCGCCAGGCCCGGATTCAGCTGGGCCAGCAGGTTGAGGTTTGTGGTCAGCTCGCTGAAACTGATCGCCAGCGGGGATTGCGATATGCCCGTGAGACCCGATAGGTGAGTCAAACTGGAGAGCGGACTGATGGCATTCAGGGAGGGATCGGCGGCGGCGGTTCGGTTGATGTCGGCACCAAAGACCTTAGCCTTGACCCCGCCATTGAAGGCCGCATAGTCGACGGGCAGACCATTGTACCCCAGATCGGCCAGGTTCTTGTTTGTACTGTAGTCCAGGCCATTTAGCGGTGATCTCTTGAAGGCCAGCTCATCGAACTTCAGTTTGTTGGAGAAGTTCAGGGGCAGAGCGGCCTCCAATCGCTGGCGCTTCTCTGGCGGACCCAGAAGTCCGCCGCCACCACCTCCTCCTCCTCCTCCGGCAATATCCATCTTATCACCCAGGGCGTCGGCGCAAAGGTTATCCGTGGTCGATTGCCTGGACATGAAGCGCAGCTTGTCCTCGTTTTTGCACCAGCCACGCAGCGTCGACTCGGGCACACCGATGTCCCGGGCCACCGAGGCCTTGGACTCGCCATCGTGGATCCTCTGGATGGCATGGATCTTGTCGCGGGGCGTCAGACTCCGCAGAGGCCGTTTGCCCTTGGTGCCCATGCGGATGTTCATGTGGGGGTAGCTGGAAATATCCAACTTTAGGCCGTTGTCGAACAGCTTGGCGCCTGCAAGGATAACGAGAAGAACAAGAACAAGGAGTCCTTAATTAATTACCGTGACACACTTGGCATATCGCAAATCGCACGGCGTACCGATGCGTTCCCATTCGCCAGCTGGCCAGCACATAGCGATATATATGTACTTCAACGAACAGCGAATGCGCGTCCATGTACTTTCAAGGGGGGAGGGGGGGGCTGTTGGTAAGGGGGGTTAAGGTTGGGGGTGCTTAAAAGGGGTCTCTACCGGGGGTGGTGGTGGTGGGTGCTCTTTCGCATGTTCGCACGGGGCTCCAATAAAATCGCCGCGCGCTTTAAAGTTTTACAGACAAGTCGCGGTGTAAATAAACCGCACAACCGGGCGTATGCGCTATATTGCGTATACGTGTAGGTGGACCACCCAACTATAACTATATATATATATACACATAGGTATACCCAAGATGACAAAATCTCTCTCTACGCTCTTGCAGGCAAATGAGCTGCGTCACGCCCCTTGCCTTGACTTGCCTCTTTTTCCATTTCGCTCGGCGCACGAAGGATGCCAAATTTGCAAAAAGGACCTCCATAGTGTATATGTGTGTGTGTGTGTGTGTGTGTGTGTATACGGGGAGACAATGGAATATGCTAATTGGTGCGTTGCCTTCGCGCCGCGACGCGCCTGCTCCAAAATGCAGCGCGCAACGCGAGCTACGAATAAGCAACAAGAACAGGCCATTCGTCGGCCGAACTTTGCCGAGTCGCCGACTTTCCGAGTCCGCAAATTTATAACTTGTTTACCTGTTTCGGGCCACTTGGCGCTGCAGCGCAGAACATCCCCCAAGTTTGGCCCGTGGATGTGCCATCCATATCCATGCCAATGCCAAGCACGCCTGTTGCGCCTTCCCAGAGCCTTTCCAAGCCATCTTTCTTTACCCCCCACCCCCCTCCAAATACTAAAATGTATCTAAAGGCAGGTGCAGCGCGGCGACTTCTCAAGACTTTTTCGGGCCAAGTGAAGTGAAGTGTAGAAATGGCCAGCAAAACCTGAGCGAGCAACAATATGCTCCGCCTCCATCTCTCCAGAAAGTGAGGCATGCAAAAGAGCTCGCCCCATGGTGCAATTTTAAAATGAAAAACACGTTTTGCGCATGACTGACACATGATTTCTTTCCCTGCATATATATATATATATATACATATATCTGTATATATAGCATTCAAATATACAAGCAGCTACATATATGTGTGGGAATTCGCAGAGAGAACTGTTCGAAAAAGAGAAGCTCGGTAGAATTAAGAGAGAACTTGTAGCGAAACTGGTGGAGTCTTTCGTTTGGCCATCCATCGCAATGCTGTTTACAAAACGCACATCTTGGCCTCTTGAAATGGAGTTTACACGTTGCCAAGTATTAATTGGAGGTCCCTGAATCACTGGACTTATCTCCTCGAGTTGGTTGCCCAGGCAAACACTAGTACATGATTTGGAATAAGTTGGGGGAGCTACGAAAAGTACACAGAGCATTGATATGTCAAGTACTTAAGATGGATGGTGTTGTAAAGGGGTAATAGGATTGCTTTTATTACATTTCTTGATATTTTTATATTCTTTTGATATTTCTATATACATTATTTAATTAGGACTAAGATATTTCCTTTAGTATTTATCAGACAGACAATTATAACAATGCAATAAGGTTAATATAACATATACTTAATACCCTCAAGGTATGAAAAAGTAATGGTTTTTGTCAATAAGTTTTTTAGTCACCAGCAGTTGAGTTCTGACGTTCTCACCTGAGTTGAAAATGTTCTTTAAAATATAACAACATTTTTGAAGTTGAAAATATTTTAATTTTGCTCGAATCAAGTTGAATAGAAGGTATTTATATTGTATATCTCAACAAATAAACTATTAGTCCAGTCAGTAGTGTATACTTATCAAAAAGTTGTTAAATAAACTCAATATAACTTTTCTCTTCTCACCATTTCGTTCTAATATTGAGAGCATTGACACCAAAATGTTCTTAGACGGTTTTTAAGAACGAATGTTCTCAATTCAAGAGCAAGGTACTTGAATAATTCCTTCTGGGTAGACTTAATGTTAATAATAATATCTCGTTGTGCAAGTAATGCACTATTTTGTAAGATTTTTAATGGGTTAGCAGTGGTATTACCTTCCTACTATTCGAATTTACTTAATTAACTTTTTTATTTCTCCAAGATGGGTGTAAGTATTTATTTGCGTACCATATTGACTATGTGCAACTCTTTAGCTTACGAAATAACATTACCACTTCTATCATCCTAGTCTAATTACAATGTATACAAAATAAGCGTATTATTATAAGCTTATAATTGATTCATTTTTGAATGGTTAACTCCATTGATAAGCTCTGCTACTATTTACGCTCTTGACACCTGGCTGAACATGCGGTTTAATGCATACTTATGCAGGTGGTTCCCCCAACTATGGAACCCAGGCGAAGACACACTCATAACCAATGGAGCAGCAAATAACTGTGTCGACGGTGGTTCATATAAACACCTAACTCCCAAGTAGCCTAACACCCTGTAAACACCCCGACCCTCCCTGAATCCACAGATTCAGATTCAGACTGACCTGCCTGCAAAACCTGCACCCAAACACATATCGAATAAAACTTTTACAGCTGTATAAAAATTACAAGGTCTTTGGCCATTCAGCATTGGGAGTCGGATGGGGCAGAAGGAAAAGAATTTTTACTTTCGCTTTCGAAAGGGGGTTCCCCCAGTTCCTCAGTTCTCAGTTCTCAGTAGTCCGTCCTTGTCCTAGCCGGCTCGCCATTAAACTTTTCACGAACCGAACTGGGACAGTGAGAAGTGTGTAAAAAATCTAGTAACAACAGAAAAAGATGAAAGAAATAAATATAAAAGAATTACACCAAGTTTGTCAGTGTGTGTGTGTGGGTAGGTGGTAGGGGGGGGGGGGGGGGGGGGGGGTGGTCAGTCTGTGTCTGGTGTTGCTGCTGTGCACACATGCACAGTTACACTCACAGTCACAGTCACACACACCTATCCAACGACAGGACATATGTATGCCGGAATGGCCATACCCGTCTGTATGTCTGTAATGGCCAACCGTCTGGCCATTTCACTCCATGTGTGTGTGTGTGTGTGTGTGTGTGGGCTAAGAGCTTCTGATTTTCCTATATACAATTATAATTTTATTGTATTTACTATTTTTTCGTTTCTTTTCGCCTCGTATTGAACTCACTCACAGACACAGGGGCAATGCATGTGGCAAGGACACCAAGGAGGTTCGAATGGGGGGGGGGGGGGTTCTCGAGGAAAGTCTGGCAAATGGAGGTCAACGACTGAAACTAGTACTAATATGTGCAAGCGTTTGATAGCTCCATTCGTTTGTGCTAATGCAAAAAGAAATAAAACACAAAAAAGAGGCAACAAATAAAAATAAGAATTCCGTAGATAAAAGAAAAAGTTGCTTTGGTCTGAATCTGAACCCAATTGTGTTTGTTTTCCTGTGTGTGTGTGACCGTCTGGGATGTTTCTCACACCGCAGTTATGTGTGTGCAAATAAACCATGTGTCTGCTGTAATTTTGGACCTGTTGGAACCAATGATCTATGTGGCTTAAAGCACTATCGCACCTTTTTATTGTGTGTTTTTTCGTTGTGATTAGCTCGATTAATGTTATGCTGGATTATCGTAATGAAAGAAGTACAACCGTTTAGCTATTCGGTATGGGGACGCTACCTATATAACCTTGGATAGCTTTTTGAGAATCGTAGATAGGAATTGGCTGTTTGTGAATACGGTACGACTATAGTACATACGAAATGTTCTCCGTTAGCGACTGGCTAAGTTTCTTGGTTTAAAAGATGTTTATATTTCTAGAGCAACTAACACCTATTAACCTAAAACCACCTTGTTTTTCAAAACATTTTAAAATGATTTAAAAGTTAAGTTATCATTTCAGTTGGTTGTCCTTAAATTAATATTCTAGTATTTTCATATTTTCCACCAAGTTCAGTTTGGTCTTATAATTAAACTCATTTTAAACTCTTAACAACATCACGATATTTAACCCCTTAAAATAATCACCAAAAATGTTAACTCATAAAAACATTAATAAACATGGCTCTATTTCAATCTTTAAATGCTTATGAATTGTATATCTTAACCCTTTATGCTATTGGAATTATAGAATTTTGAATATAAATATATTTTGAATGTTATAACAAAATTTAACTCATAAAAACATTACTATACATATCTTTACTTCAATCAATTCAAAGGTTATGAATTGTATACCCTTAAACAATAAAATTTTAAGAATTCTAAAAATAATCAGACATTTTCTGAACAATAATAAGATGCCTGATGTCATGAAGTAAATGTATACATTTTATTGCATACTTCGCGGCGTTTAACAACAACGGACTTCCCTACTGTTTAGTATTAAACATTTTTGTATTCACAACAGAAGACGGATCATAACCAACCTAATGAAATTATTTCTACTTTTTAAGTTTTTTTAGAATTACTTTAAATTGATTGCAAACTAAGTTACGGCTTTACAAAAATTGGAAAAAAATTATGTGATAAGAAAACCTTAAAGTCAAATATTTAATAAAGCAATGCAATATACAATAATATATTGCATACATCAGGGGGCTCATTTAATTATTCTTTAGAATACGAATACATAGTGTTTGAAGAAGTGTTTCGAAAATAACTATAAAGTTTTAGATACATATATTGTACTTTTTACATGTCGTACTTAATAAATAACTAGTACTGCTTAGAAAAGTATACCATACCTAAATATATCATTACAATAAAAAAGGGTGTATTCCTAAATAGGGATTAATCATATTTTAAAGAGTAACGATATTTTTTTAATTGAATGTTCTAGAACGTTTATTATCTTAATGTTGAATTCAAAGCCTTTCACAACTCTTAAGGACTTTTATCTGCCGTCTTTATTGTGATCAAAATAAATGTTATATTTTGGTTTAATGTTCATATATTGAGATAAGCATTACTTGATTATTAAAAATTTGTCATTTTCTTGTTACTTCATAAATATGAGTCATCTATAACAAAGAAAAGATTAATCTCTTTACATACATATGTTTGTTTATTAAAAAAGGTCTTCAAAACAACGTTTACTGTTTTTAATTTTTGTATAAAATCAAACTTCTAGAAGGCACCTTCTCTTAAAACTGTTGTACATTTTGTAATCCTAATCAAATTCTTCGTACTCTTCAAAACAATCTATAAAACATTTCTAAGCAAAAGATTTCCAAGAAATGGCCACAAAATCCTTTTTATAAATGCTTTATCACTAATAATTGCTTATCACTTGAACATATACTAACCTTTTAAGTAAACTTCCGGGGCGAAATGTGATCGGGGGCCTTCTTCCAGCGAAGGCGGGAGAAATTCGGAACTGGCTTAATGGGTCTCGATGGCACACCAATTTGATGTGGTTTTTTGTTTATACTCGTCCAGCGGTATTTATGGTTTACAGTATATTAAGTATAGTTCACATGGGATAGTGGGTTAATGTTATTGCTTCGAAATAATAATAATAATTCGGGGGCAGGACACAATCGAACACTGTTTTCGCGATGCGATTATTTGCCGCTGTGGCGTGCGAATTTCAGCGGTGGCAGGACATTCGAGTTGCGACAGGACATGCGGTGCGGTGCGACCTCTCTCTCGCGCTCGTCGAAGGATATTGTGATATTGTGACGCTGCGTCGCTGTGACGTGGATATGTGCGAACCTGAGCGGCTAGCGTGCGGCGACAAACTACCGCGGCGGACTTGAGTGAATTTTGATTTTAGCGCGGCGAATTTCCGCACGGCGACGACGGCGGCGGCGGCTGCGACGTCACGGGAAATTTAAAGTCGCACGTCCACGAAATGCGGCGTTTCGTTCTCACTCACACACACTCACACAAGCGCACACACACACACGGGCCATATTTAGTGGTGGTTGTGTCCTGTGCTGGTCAGTCTGCCTTGGTAGTTGTGTTGTAGTTGTCGTTTTTGTTTCTTTTACGTGCCCACGTACGTAGGTGTGTGTGTGTGTGCGTGAGTCGCTCTCTCTCTTTCCCACTCTCTCTCCTTCTCTTACTCGCAATGCCCTCTCTCTTTCACTCGCTCGCCTCTCTCTCTTCCTTGCGAATTTCGCGGCCTTTTTCGGTGACAGCCAAATGTACAATGATTAATAACGGTCAAGACGGCGGCAGCGGCGGCGGCGAAGAAGAAGTCCTCTCGCTTTGGCTTCGCCTTTGCTTTTGGTTTTTGGTTTTGGCCTCTTCGCATTTTCGCAACTTTCGCATTTTGCCATTTTGGCCGGCCCAACCACAGGCCAGTGTCCACTCACACACACACACACACCCTCGCAGCCACACACACTCGCACACACGGCTGTGTGCAACGAAGACGACGCAATACTCGTGCTAGGCTTTTTGAGATTGAGAGACGCACATCCTTTTCGGCCTCCTTTCTTGCGCCCACGTGTGTGTGTAAGGTCACTCAGAGAAAAAAAGTCCTTTAAAAAGTAACAAATGAAAATAAGCGGAAATAAGCGAAGGTTCTTTTATTTAAACAGAGTTTTCAAAAACGGTAAATTTTTAAACTAATTAAGTTTAAACTAAAAGTATTTCTTTTTGAAAAGTAATTAATTTGAAAACTTTTTAAAATGTTAATGCTTAACTTTTAAATGTTTAATCCCATATTTTCCCTAAATCTTAAAAAAGCTTTTGTCACTGTTCAGTTCAGTCAAGATCTTTATTGCATAATTAAGCTAGGAACCAATTAAAAACAAATTTTATTTTTTAATATTTAAAATTGAGTGGTTTATTTTTTGTTTTGATTACTAGAATATCTTTATGCAGTTATACAGTATATATATTTTTTGGAAAATTACACACCTGTTACACTGCTTTTGAACTAAATGGGGGTTCTTAACAAAAAACTTCAGTTCGTTTTAAAGTGCTCTTATTAATATGAGAAAGAAAAAAGGTCCCTTGATTCTTTTTCTCAGTGTAAGACTTTGTGTAACCTCAGGAGGTATTTGCCTGCGTTTAGCGAAGCTATATGCTGCTTCCTTAAATGCCGGAGAACAGCCAAAATAAGGATCTCCTTGGTGAACGTGAAAAACCTAGCCGAAATCCTTGTCTAATTTTCGCAGTAGGGGTTCCATTTTATCGCCGCTGATAATTCTGTTAGTTTTCCCGCTGTCATGTGCTGCAGTTGTTGCTGTTGTTATTGTGGCCAGTTTTCCTCGCTTTGTTTTGATACATGCCTTCATCGCAGATTACGTGGGCTCGCCTCTCTTTCGCGCCCGTTTGCAAAGAGTCCGTTTTGGGCTCCCGAGAGCCAAAGAGCTGTTTCCTTAAGAGACAAGGAGAGAGAGTTAGAGAGGGAGAGCAAGAGCGGACAGCTGAGCAGCTTTCGCACTCGGCTTTTTGCCGCCCGAACCAAGTTTTGGCGGCAGGAGGTGGTGACCCCAAGGGGAAGCCCCCCTGGGGAACCCCCAATCCGAAAAACAAGGCGAATCCGGCCCACAGAGCGGCTTTCTTCGCTCTTTTCGCTGCAGCGTGACCGGTGATCGCCGAAGGAACCGGAATTCTCGAACGGGCTCTCGATCGGAACACTAAAAATAAGAGATATAGATATAGTGGTGGTTTTTTAATCGGTTTCTTCGGTAAAATTGCTGTGGCTTACAAACGTCAGTTGGCCAAACGAACGAAAATTGCCAAAGCCTAAACTAAATGCATACATCAACTGCCAAGGAAATGCAATTAATATGATATTTGGGTCATAAATTATTTTATTATTCAAAATAAATTTCATAATTTCTTAATCAAATGCTTAGAATGGCAGCTATTAATTATGCTGAATAGAATACATTTCTCAGCTAGCAACACTATTGAAAGTGTTATAGTCACATCAATATTCCAGGAACTATTGCTTAGGGACTTGGTATTTTTAAATTCTAGATTACAAAATAATAATAGTATTTATATGAAGAATATTAAAAAAAAACATTGTACACAAATTTAAGCGATAAAATAATAAATGTGAAAATAAAGAAAATAACTTGAAATTCTAAATGAAATACAAATGAAGGTTTATGGTAATAAATATTCGGTTATAGAACATTTTACAGTTTGATGATATATTAAATATTATTTCAAAACTCTTAAATAACTGCTACCAGTGAAAACTAGTGTTGATTAATAGCTCGGATAAGGAGTTGCCTTTATTCTCAAGCAATCCAACTGCTAAAAATGTATTTTGATTAGTTGGACGAGATGGCAATCCCTACAAGTATTTGCACCATCGTGGGATATCCCGGAGATTACGATCTTATATAATGTGTACACGCATAGGCATTTGAGGTCGTAGACTTTGTAGTTGCTATGCAAAACATTTGCGCAGAGCACACACACACACAGGCCCACATACCGACTTCCCTATTTCCCTATTGTATCTGGCCAACACGGAGGCGGAGGCCACTGACCATAATAACAACAACAGCAGCTACAGAGGCAACAAAAAAGACAGCAGCAGTGTCGCCAGAGTTGCTAGTTGCTGCCTTTCGGGAAATCGCTAAGAAAGGTTTTTGAATCTATGTCCGAAACGCACAGGCACACACATACATGTGCAAGGATATAGTACATATAAGTAGAGGCGTATACACAACAAGGAGCAACAATAACGCAGGACTATGGAATACGGACTACAGATGGCCGGCATGGGGCCGCATTGGCAAGAAACATATCCTTGCCACTAAAAAGCCAAGCAGCCTGCCCGGGTCGCTTCATTTCGTCACACACACACACACGCAGGACTCACAGGACTCTCACACACACACACACACGCACACTGAGGCAGGTTGGCAACACGCTACCCACACAGACGGACATTCTTCTTAGCATCCGCAGGCACATCAGCATCTTTAGCGTAAATTTTGCTGCTGCGAAAATTTAGAGTTGTTGCTTTATGCCAATGTGCGTATGCCTGTGTGTGTGTGTTCGTGTGAGCTTGTGTTTTTGGGTATATATACTTCAGATTTTCATCGGCCAACCTAAAACCCCCCAAACCCCAACCCCCCCCCCCCCCCCGAATATCCTGCGGAACCCAACCCAACCCGTCCAACCGACCGATTGTCCATTGTGTCCACCAAGGCAACATTTTCCATTTTCGTTCGCCTCTCTTTGGCCGCCGGACTTTCTCTCATATCTGCAGCTCCTTGCCTTACCGCCTTCGTCCTGGCCACCCAGTAGTCACCCACTTGCCACCCCCTCAGATGGTCAAAACCCCCTTTTTCGGGATACGTGTGTGTGTGTGTGTGTGTGTGTGTGCGAGATGCCTTAATGTCGCTGCGTGTGTGTGTACAATTACGAATTCGTCGTCCTCGACTAAACTCAATTCACTTTCTCCCCGACTCTGGCCAGCCCGCGTCGTTGTCACCGTCGTCGTCCTGCGATGTCCTTTCACCCTACTCCCAAACCCAAACCCAAACCCCCCTGCCCTTACCAATCAAGCCCCCCTCACCGCACTCAACCCCTCATGTCACACCTCTGGATGGCGAAGGAAATTTTCGCGTGAATTGAAAGATGAAGGCGCACTGGGCTCTGGACGCTGGTCACCCCCGATTGTTGGCTATATGTACACGCATAGGTCCTTGTTTATCTTAGTGTGTGTGTGTGTGTGTGTGTACATATGCTCGAAGACGTGTGCGCTTGATTTTCAGCATACCCAATCCCCAACCCTTCTTACCAACGCCCACTAGCCCAGGGAATCTGCATCCTCTCACACATTGTCTTTGTATAACTGTTCCTAAAACAAAATTTTCAGTTTGCCTTCAAAAAGATAAATGTGTGTACACGAGTTCTCTATGTGTGGTAGTTCTCTGTGTTTGTGTGCGTTTCTCCCGGCCATACATGTACACTGGGATCTACATCTACTTTGAATATATCCTGCGATGCGTACTCGTTTGCACCTTGCACCTACAACTCGAAGTGCCCCTACCCATTTCCATTAACTCATCGATCATTTATTTTGATTTCGATCATTATCGGTTGATTTTTGGTTTTAATTTCGTTATCAGCTTGAATAGGAATTGACATTGATGGTTGGGAAAGATAGTCAAAGTAAAAATGTCAGCTGGTTTCGAAATTAAACGAGTGTTTTCCAGCTCTATTATGAGTTTTCAATATTATAATATATATTGTCCTACAGAGAAAGGCATTACCAAGATCCTCCGCTGGTTTGAGATTTAAGGAATGGATGTTACCTAGTTATATATATGGTAGGTAAATATTACAAGGTATCGGACATAAAGTATTGCATGCTTTTTGGGGTCCTTTGAAATGGGTATCAATAAAAATATATATTTTGAAACTGCCTTTCCTTATGACCTTATTATCCTCTACATCCTCTGATTTGTATTTAAAATCAAATTTAAGTAATACCTTACATAATAATGAAAAGATAAAGGAATAATAAAAAAAACGTAGGAAATGGTTAAGGTAATATTCAGTTATACGCGGTTATTAATATAGTCAATTTATATGTGTATGTTCTTTAACATCGTATTATTTTTACATGAAAAATATTATAATTTGAAAAACTATTTTATGAAATGTATGCGAAAACATTTTGTAGCAATGAGGGATGAGTTCCCTTTTCATTCCACCTGATTTCGCGTGTTGCAGATATACATTTCTGAGATGGTCAAGCCGAGCATCGTCGCTTGGAGACAGACTAATCCGCTGTCCGCAATCGCGCTGACCTGGGCGGTCCTGGAAGATGCCCGCACTCGCACTCGCAGTTCCTTGCTACCTAGATACACCCGAGCACCCCGCCTCCTTGGCCATTATCTGCAGTTTTGTCTAAGCTAAGGCGATTTAAGCAGACAAAACCGCAGCTCTCGCAAGTTGTTTGGACCCAGTTCGTCCTTTCGTCCTGCGCTGCCTTCCTTCCGACGGGTGTCCTCGCACTCATGCAATCGTGGCATTCTATTCTGCGCTGTGAGGCTACTCCTATGTTCCTATGATTTGCATATTCGAGCTCGTAGCTCCTTTGTTTTAATGCGCCTCCACCCCTTTTGGACCCGAGTCCTGGCTCTTTTGTTGGCAGCATTTACCTGGCGGTGTGTGAGTGCCAGTTCGAGTGTGTGTGGCACTGGTCTTTGGCCAGGATGCCGCGTAAGAAGAAGGCAAACGGCCAGGTCGGGCCAGGCTGGACCTGGAATTTGTCCTTCCAATCTAAGCCAAATGCAGGCTGGCCGCCTTGGTCTCCATCTCCTTGGTTTTCCAGCAGGGAGCAGGCAAGCAGCAGCAGCAGGGAAATTGAAACAATTGAAGAGGAGCCTGCCATCCTGGCAGCCAGGACAACCAGACGCAGCATTTTCGACCATCAACTACTGGCCACTTACGGACTCGCCTCCTCCATCGGCAAATGTCCTGTTCGCCGAAGAGAGATGGAACGTTGGCTTGAGCTTGAGAGTGCGAGCGAGATGTCCTTTTTGGCCTGGCCAGAGCTCTAGCAACGGCAGACGAATCCTTTTCAAAATTAAACTATATGCAGCAAGTGGAAGAGCAAGGCAAGGAATCCACAAGTACACACGCGCTCACACACACATAGTGCCACCCAGTTTTCGTATCCTGGTCCGAGAATCAGTCGAGTGCGAGCCACATGCAAATAGCAAATAGCGCAGACACATGCACTTTTTCTCGTATCCTTGGTCCTTCTCCATGTCCGTCCGTGCATCTTATGTATTCGGCAGAGCTTTGTTAAGATATTCTTTGCACCTAAGATGGACGACGTTAGATACGGGTGGCAGCTAGGCAGCCAGGCAGCTAGGAGCTTATATACAGGTTCAATCAGTTGCTAATTGCTATAGGTCCGAAAACAGTCATGTGCTTTAGCATCGCACACACACTATTACCACTATTTGTTTATACTCATATGCCAGGATATATAAATGAGTGGGCATATGCACACACACATATGCTTATGCGGCGAAAATATGTAAGTGCAGTGCAGGATACTCAAGTGGTCAAACAACGCGCCCTCCAGATTAGTTATAACTACAGATTTGCGGATCCCAAAGATGACTTTTACCACTATAACTGATCTATGAGTTATTTAGTATTATCCAGCCGCAGTAGCCGATGATCAGAGCGTTTGACCTTAAAATTCGATTTCACTTCAACACTCTCTTACGAATATAATCACACAATTTGTTTGGCACAGTTTTTTCCTCCTTTCTTGTCTGCATTCTTTTTCTTGTTTTTAAACAAAAAAGGGATAACAAGAGTGAAAAGAGAGAAAAAGTTTGTCTGAGTTTTAGCTTTTTTCTTCTCCTTTGTATGTTACAAAAAGTAATTATTTTCATTTTATTTTTATGTGCCAGTCTAGCCGGTTTACTTACTTTTCCTCGTATCAATTGCTAAGGGGACAAATGGGTGCTTTAAAAAAATATTATGTCACTAAACTTTTTTACTCTTATTAAACGACTTGTATGATGGTCTTGAGACGTCACAAATCTAATAGAGATGGTTTAAGATTGATTATTTGATTAAGATTAGGACTTGGAAATATATTGAATGGGACTGGGGAACTGTAGAACTTTGACTATACCCGGAAAAGTATTATCATTCGGCATGAGTAGCGCAATAAAGGCAAGGCAAGCAAATCTATTCATACACCCATGTTAACTAGCGTTTCCACACCGCGTATAGCCATATTCATTCATGTGAACTCACGCCACCACTTCAAATAGGCTTTCTTTTGCGCCTTTTCTCATACGTGTTCGACATTCCCTGCACTGCAGCATAAAAAGTACAAAGATGGAGTATTTTTGGTGGGGAAAACTCAACTACCAGATACCCATTACCAAGTATTTGTCTAAAATGAAAGGTCATTAATTGGAATTACATGCTATATTGAATCTTCAAAGAATATAAGCATATTAAAATTTGAAGGCATAATAATATTAAAGCATGCACATACCCTTGATAAAGCGGATAAACCCCTTAGGACAAGTGCCAAGAGGTATAGAAGCCACAATGCGGTTAAATGATGGCGATATGCGCTGACGCTGTAAACTCAAGAGTGATGTCCTTTGCCATTCACTCGTCGCTAAGAAATACGAGAGCCTGCAAACGCCAAAGGATGCGACGGCGACGAAAAGCGATAAAACGCGATTTTATGCACGTGTTGAGTGGCTGCCAAAAAGGGCTGGTTCCATACCATCATATCCCATTCCCATGCCTAATGAATGGGCAAATAGGCTAGAAAAATTATACAAAACGAACTTTTTATTTAGAGAAGAACTTTAAAAATATGTATTCTTAAGATTTCCAACGAATCAGATTGATGTCTAAAAAATTACATTTTTTTTGGTATCTCTCAAATGTACTATAGTAGTTAGTTGATAAAAAAAAAGAGGGTTAGCGAAATTGTCAGACATTTTCGTCACGTAAGAGAAGCTTACAAAAGTGCGGGAAAAAAAGTAAATGGACATTGCATTAACCAAACTCTGGACAACAGATGTCTAGGGTTGGTCCCCTGACATTATAATTCAGGAAATGGAGGCGTAACATGCTCGATGAACTACACATGTCAATAAAATTCCCACAATAGATTTGTAATGCGAATTATATCTAGGCCAAAACGATTAAAGCATAAAATATATATATCCCTTGCCGGAAATGAAAACAGACTTTTGATCTTGTAATATTTCCCCAAGTTCCTCAAGTTATGGCAAGCTTTCATCTTTTTTCCATTTCGATTTTAGCATGGGGTTACAAATAAATTTCGGTGCGAAGTGAGCAGACCATTCCAAGTCGTTTGGCGAAACCAAATACGATACGGCGCGATGTTCCTTTCCTCGAGGGGATGAAAACGCTGTCGCTTCCGGTTGAGTGCACAGAGTCGCGGAGTTGCAACCTTCCTTCCAGCGATGTAGAATAGCGTGTCGTGTTGCTTGGTCAGTTTTGCAATTGCGAACCTTGTCGTCTTTCGACTTCGGTGACAAGAACCAGGACTGACGGTGTTTAGCGAAAATACGAGGGTAGGGAGGTTATCGTAACTGCGACGCAGAAATACCCTTTAATCTAAGGAGATATGTTACAAGGACTAGAGATAATATTGCAAAAATAAATATTGGTTCTTATGTCTTAAAATTTGTTATTGGAAATATATCAAGTTGTGTCATTTTATTAGGGTTATTAAAAAATATAATCACAAATCCCTTAAATCTATCATTAGGTTCTATTGGCTTATGGCTATTTTAGATAGTTTACATTATTTTATAGTATTTTCAAAACATATATGGATTTTGGTATGATATATGGTTTGATATGGTCTAAAAATGTTTTATGAAACAAAGTGGAATGGCAGCCTGCAAAAAACGAACAATGCGGCAAGATATCTTCTAGATACTCGTCTTTCGCCATTCCCCGCCGACTATGCGCATATCGATTTCCTTCGGCTCGAGAGCAATTCACTCGAGATCGGGCCAAGTGCCACCGGCAAAAAACGCAGCCAAAGGGGCCCCAAACTGCGAACTGCAGTCCCTAACTCATTTCCCTGGCTCGCCGACTCGCTGTTCGGGGCTCCAACCCTTTGACAAAGAAAAGCGTCTCCCTGACGGAAAACTGGCGGCGGGTCTTCGCGTCCAGACGCAGGACTTGGCCATATATGGTCAGACAGGCGAGCGAGCTGATGACGTTGCCTTCTGTCCCTTGCCTCCTGCCCCCTGACCATCCAGATCCACATTCACATCCTTTGCTTCCCGACCTTCCAGCCCCGCGGCTGCTGTTTACCATGCCATGCTCGGTTTAAGTCGCAGAACATCCGCAACCACCGCTGCCCCCACCCACCTGGCAACCCCATCACCTTGCAACATCGCCACCCACCACGCCCCACCGCCAAAGGTGCTCCGGCAATGGCCAACAGCCTTCGTGGCTACAATAAACTAGACGCCAATTTCGCTGTCGCTGACACGGCCATTGCCGCGGCCATCGAGCAGCGACCATCTACATCTACACGGAGAACAATAAAGTGGGGTTTCTTATGGCCAAGATAATTTGAATATGTTATGGTAAACATAATAGTAAACATATGTTCTTACTGCACTTGTGCACCAGTGCGGGGTTATCCTGTACTCAATGGGGTGTAAAAAGCATTATGAGGGGTTTCAGAAACCCAAGAATTATATTAAGTTTCAAGCACTTGCTAAATTTGGGGGTATATACAGAAGATATGTGGTGCTTCTTAGATTTGTATACTATTTGAATATATTTATATAATTCATTTGAATATATGCTTTAAAGAATTTAATTGTAGTAGCCCCAAAAAAAATCAAGAGGATCAACCGGTAGAAAAATCTGCTTAAAATAGACCTCTAAAAAGAACCAAAGTTTCAATGTGTTAGCAAAATATGATTTTAAAACCCTATATCATATCTCATAAAAACAATATCTTAATTTTTATTTTCTGGGGAACATTTTTTCGAACTTCCATATGCGACACTGATTTCTCACTGTGCACCTTCTAGCTTCTACCGTCGACCATTGTCGACTGCAGGACTCGCCGGCTCCACTTACTCGCCTTGTCCGCGATGGAGTATGGAGTGGCGTATTCCTTTGCTCAAAAGCAGACCAAAACCAAACACACATCGACTTTGTGTCCGAGTCCTCGCATCAGTGTCCGCATCTGTCTGGATTCGCGACCCCCGTCACATCACTCGGGTTCAGAGTTCCCCGTTTCCCGTTCTTCGACCTGACTCCCAATGCCCAATGCCCGCGACCTCATCCCATCTTGGTTCTTAGCGACGTCGTCTGTCCATCGCATTTATCCTCGCTGTGGGCAACGCCATGTGACTTGGATCGAATCTGTGATTGTAAGTTGTGCGCCGTCGTTAGGATGCCGCATTGGCAGTCGGTGGGTGCCACTTCGCCATCCCTCCATATCCTTCCCGTCCTATGCCCCCCAGATCCCCATCCACTCCCACTTGGCTGGCCTCTGTCCACCGGCTGTTCAGGGTCTGTAGCCCAAAGACAACGGCGGAGTTTAAAACCATCATCGTCGTATACATACTCGCTTGGCTCAGACAGCGCGGTATTGTATAAGAATGCCTCCCAAAGGCAGGGCTCAAATTTAATACACAGGCCATATGTGAAGAGGTATTGATTAGGAAAAATAATGCCCGTCAGTGCTTGCGATATTTCAATCAAATTATAGAAAATACAATGAATTTTAAAGTATTGGGTATAAAATATAATTAAATCTATGATTACACAAACGTTTTACACTTATTACTGTTTACATATGAGTTATATTTATAAAGCTAGTCACAGAGGGTAATATATTCACGTTCTGATATTATCGTAAAGAATTAGACGAAATCTCTATAGCCTTGAAATGATTTAATTTAAAGACGTATATACAAATCGAGAAATTAAAATGATGATGATTAAATGATTAAAGTTTTAATCAATGAGAAATAAAGAAGCCCATAAAGGTGTTTGGGGTATGAGGCACTTACAAAACTGGGCTAATATAGCGTGGCCCATATTAATAAATCCAAAGAGGGGGGATATGAGTAAAACTATGATGAGATTTCCACGTAAGACCCCCCGCAGCCCAGGCCATTACACCATTATACTCCAAACCGAAAGGCACTGGCTTTGACTTACTGTTCGGGGGAATCAAATGTCTTAATTTCGCGTGTTTATATCTTAATCTTGGCCGTTTTTAAGAGCGTCTATTGGCCGGGACTTTTATGTTCTGGGGGACTTGGGTCGCGGAAGCCGGCCAAATAATAAAATCCCAGCGTGGTGAATGGCAAAAGGAGCTATAGACATCCACGTACAGGACGCAATATTAAGGAAGACGCGCAAATAGTGAGCGGGTTGGGTTTTGGGCAGCATTAGGCGGTGAAATGGGGCCGGAAAACGGCGGATGGGGTGGATGCGGATCTTGTGGACTGGGGCATTGCGCGTATTATGGCGACACTAGCGACGCCGTGTGTCCTTTTGTCCCCAGGACAATAACACTTCCGTGCAGTACATTATCATAAAGGGGTTAAGTCGCTGATTTTCATCGTGTGTGTGGTGTGCTCATTTAAAAACTTACACATGCTGCTGGCCCCGCAAAAACGGCCCAACCGGGGATTTCCTGGAGGCGTACATACCATACACCACACCCGAGTCCTGTCTTATGTGACGGCCGCAAGGACTCAGGCTCAACTCAAGGAATCGCGCTGAATTTCACCGCTTTGTTTCAGCGCTCTTGTGGAAAAGATGGCAGCGGCTCATTATGCATCCCGATAAGCGATGTGCCTCCCCAGCGAGTCCTTCGCCCCCAGGTTAGTCTAACGAAAGGTTGGGTTGCGTTGGGTTGGGCTTGGAGTGGGTGGTACACATGTGGATATGAGGCGACTCTCGATGGATGGATGGGTGGAGGAGGCACGACACTGCATTGTGTCAACGAGGGAAGGCCGCCTGTTTGACAACCCCGTCTTGAGCCCTCGCTGCCGGCCGCATTGTTTTGAGTTGTGACCCGCGAGCGGTGGCGATGGCAGTGGCAGCCTTTCAGCAGGGTGGCAACTGAAAGTGATTCTGTCTCGGTCTCGGCAGACTCAGTTACTTGCCACCCTTTTTCGCAATTTTTCGCCGCTTTTGGCGCAGTTTTTTCGCTCTTTTTTTCAGATGGACGTTGTCGGTTTATACCCATTAGTCTTATGGTCGAGGGGTATATCACTTATGTTTAAGGAAAGAGAACTGTAATGGATTAAGTCTTGGGTTAAAAATCGAAATATTAATGTAGGTTATTTAACCTCAAGCCGTCGAAGATGTGCCTTCTTTTAAGTAGATAGTCAAGTGTAAATGTTAGGGATTGAACAGTACAAAATTAGGGTCACCTTTGTAAAAACCTTTTTTTTTAGATTTGGAAAAGAGATTACGGAACAACCTTATAACAGAATTCCTTATATTTATTAGCAGTAGGCTAAGAGACAAATTTACCGGGAATATATACAAAGAAAGAAAGATAGTGCAATTTGGGGTCACCATTTTTTTAAAACTTGAAAAATAAATAAAATATCTAAAATTCATGGAAGTTTTACACTTCACGTAGAGAAACACAGAAATTATGATTAGTATTTAATGATTTTGACACCATTTTTCGGAATTTTGGAGAGTTTTCTCTAAAATGTGAGAGGTATCTAATGGTCTGTAATCTCAACTATATCCCTTTCACTGACTGTAATTTGAGCTATGGCCCCTGTTCGAGCAACCGGGCGCCCGTTGCTCCATTCTCGCTGTGCATTCGTCCCTTTGTTTTCGTCATGTTCGCTCCTCCATTGTTGCGACTGTTCTGCCGAGGCCCGATCCTAATTTAACACGTTCGAATAACCTTGAAGCGTTTCTTATTACGCGCGACCGCAGTGATAGCGGGTCTGGAAACGCGGGAACTGGTAGAGTTCCAGGGGCTCAGGGAGTCAGGGACTCGGGGAATCCAGAGGAGGAGAACTCAATCGGCTGCCCAGGTAATGCCGTTTGCATCGAATTCAATTAGACGCCGCTGACTGACTGGTTTGCTGACTAATCGATTCGAACGAGCGAGAGAGTGTTTGACCTCGAACACTGCGAACACTCCGTTCGCCCCACTGATAACCGATGACTCCGGGCCTCATTGTGATTCTTATGGCTTCACACGGCGATTTTGCATTTTAATGGCCTTCTTCGAAGCGACGGGGGGCGTATTTGCGCAGGGTGGAAGTGGAAAGGTGCAGGACCCTCCACACGTCCGCCGATCCCTCAAATCGCTGGAATCCTGTTTAGCTCAAAGTTGGCGACGAACATTCCCGCGAAAAGTGTTATCCACCCTGATAGTTGATTTGAGGGAGACGTGGGTTGTTATGTACTTTATCGATATTCTGGAATATTATGTCTACAGTTTGCTAGTTGATTTAAGGGAAACATAAGTTATCAGATATGATTTCCCAAACTTTCAATCTAATCTGTTTCGGAAACTAAATTCTATTTAAATACCTTTCTTAAATCATAAGCTGCGTCTGTAATTATTATAGACTTATTTATAACCATCTTGATTAAATTTTGATTTCATTGAAATCAGTTTTATTTAAAGAAGTCCTGGTAACCCAGAGAATAAAGTGACTATCGCTCAACCACATTATATGATATGTCTATTATATATTGATATACAAATATGGCTAAAGAATACCATTAACTAAATCCATTCAAACGAAACTTAAGCAATTTGCCATATGATCATAATAATATACAATTTGATGTAATATAAATAGGTGACTAAAGAAATTACTAGAAGGAATATTAGATCTATTTATTCAAAAATAGGTTTGGATTTTGCCAAGACCTATCCCAAAACCAAAAACAGAGCCCTGTGTATATTTGAATTTCCAAACGGCATCCTCTGTTGCAATCTCAGAGTGCGGATATGTCAACGACTGGAAGGGAAGGGCAGAATGCCCAGTACTGGCCCACAATAATTGCTAGCGTTTCCCGCGTTAATGGCCGTTTCGCTACGCTTCACAGTTTCAATTTTTGGACGCACATGCACAGAATTCCTGGCAATGGCAGGATTGTCTCCGATTCCGATCCTAAGTCTTCGCAGAACAGGAAAGAAGATGAATGGCACGGGGTCACGCAGCCACCTACGGGGCAGTCGCAGATGTGCAGGTAAACAATCGGGACAAAAGATAAAGATAACCCAAGGCGGATTAAATGGGAGTGGGTCTCGGTCTCACTACCTCGCCGAACCGAAGGATGCAATGAAAACAGACCGCTGATTGTTCGGTCCTCTGAATGACATCCGAAAATCGAGAAAAACATTGAAATGAGCGGGCATGAGTAAACACTATATGGTTAATACCCCCGTTAGAAAAAATCCTCTTACTCGGAGAGCTAAGAAGTTGCAGTTTCCTTGATTTAACTTACCATTTCTTTAGGCACTTAAATTTAAGTAAAGTTGGAAATTATTAATAATGTATATTTCCATAGCTACGAAATGTAATTATAATGTTACGGCTTATTCTCTATAAACATGAAGGACTGGGTTCTATTTTTATAGAAAAATCCAAAAATGCCATTTCTTATTTTTAGGCCATTCCTATTAAGACAGATTCCAAATTACAACGCACAACAGGTTCATTTTTCAACTTCTATGCAAAGCGGATATAACTTTTCCAAGGTTGTAAGACATAGCCCATGTGATCTTGACTCCTGCTGATTTTACAGAGCCATATATTTAAGGGTACATATATTTTCCTTGGGCAGGTAAACGGTGTTAAAGGTAATCGAAGATTTCCTTTTTGTCTCGTGCTGCGCAATAGTTTGTGCCAAATTTCCTGGAAACTGGCATGCTGTTTCCTGAGCCCCGGTTTATATATGTAGCTCTCTATATATATTTATTTGAAGCTAATAAACTCTTGTATTGTAATTACATATTAACTTCCAATGACGTTCATTAGTGGATGATAGCAAATGCTTTGAAAGGATTATGTTCCCAAGCTAATGGGAGCATGTCATTTTGCAACTTAAACCTGGGAAAGTAACAATCTTTTATTATTCCTTTACATTGAAACATGATATATTAGTAAAAATGAAATAAAAAATCATTTTTAAAAGTGCGCAGTATGGGAAAATAAAATTATTCTTAAGGCGAACTTGTGATTTAAAAAAATTGAATCTCAATTAGTACATATATTTTCTTGAAACTTTATATAATCCTTTAGGCTAAGGAAATTCCAGGTTATATTATTTTTTTTCTTTTGTCCCTCAGCCAACTCGCCTGATATCACCGGATACTTTATTGCGAAGGCGTAAGGGAAATTCCTATGAAATGGCTACTCTCCTGGTCAGCATGCTGATTGGAGCTGGCCACCCAGCTCTGGTGGTCTCCGGAGTGGCCCGCGAGGAGACGATTTTGAACGACCAACTGGCCATTCCCTATCCGTATCCGATCGTCGAGGTGGAGGCGGAGGAGGTAAAGCCGAAGGTTGAGAAGCCGGGCCAGAAGTATAAGCTGCGCGGATTACCCGATTTGGAGAGTCATCTCGAGGAGGATATGGCCGAGGTTCACAGGCTAAAGGCGGCTGAGGAAAAACGGATTCAGGACGAAATAATCCGGAAGCAAATGGAGGTGAGGATAAACATGCACTTGTACTCTTCTCACTGAGGATTAATGAGCAAATTTCCCAAAAAGGAACTTGAGCTGCTGGCCGTGGATCGACATCATTATCGACGCAGCCATGCCTGGGTGGTGATCATCAACAATGCCCCTTGGAGTGTGAAGCCCAAGACTACCTACACGGATGTCAACGGGGATGTGGTGGAGGCTCCTCCCATGGCTAGTTTTATAGAGCCCTCGACGGGATTTATTTGTGAAACGGGATGCAAGCAGTACATCCTAGTGGATAGCATCTGGAATGAGTACAACTACTATGTGTGCAAGCAGAAACATCAGCGGGTTGGTGAACTGCGATGGGATCTGCGGGACACCAAGGACTGGGAGCACATGCTGCCAGGTGAACCGCCCGAGATGCGCACCTATAAAATGTCCTCGGATGAGAATATAGCCGAGGAGGAACACGATATCAACGAGGAGAAGCACTTGGACTGCATTGGTTCCTGGGTGGAACGACTGCACATTGGTTTGGCCGAATTTGAGCAACGTTTTCCCAGCTCCGAGAAGAAGATCCAGTACAAAGGTGCCATACACGAGCGTTTCTCTCCCTATTCGCAGCGCGATGGCAAGGTGATGCAGCTAACCATTTTCAATAATGACGAGTGCACAATACCCAAAGTCCGCTATGAGTTCTATGAGAATCGATCGGATCTCATGCGTCATGTGAAGTACACATATGCCACCGATCAATTTGAAGAGATATTCAACAAAGGGCGGAATGACAGCTTGAAATGTAAGTGTATAAAGTCGAAATTCTTTAAATTCCAACTGATTTTTAACACATCAAAATATAATAACAAAAAAACTAGAGAGGTGAAAAAAGAGATGATCTATATATATAAAACTATATTTAAAATTTCACGAATCAATGCAGATTCCAAACCAATAAAGCTACAACCTACAAGTTTCTACATCATATTCATCCTATACAGTAGCTTTCAATAAACCCAAAATCTTTCAGCCATCGAGTATTTCTCCGACACCACGCAACAGCGAAAAGTATACTTTTATTCGGCTTCAAGAATAGATTCGTTGGACTTAATGGTGGTTGAACCAGGCTCTTTGATTCTCCACTACAAGGGTCGCAGTGACAAGTGTTGGTATAAGGAATTTGAATTCACTCCAGCTGGAAACGTTCTCAAAGTAACTAACAAAATTATTTAGCTAACATCTTTTGTAGGAATTAATTAAAACAACTCTTTCAGAAAGTCACTGAGAAATTTCTGAAAGCCAGTGCTAATGATGTGTGCACAAATGATATTGCAACACGCATGTTTCTCTTTCAACAAAATAAAATTGTTTTGAAGTTTCATTATACATTCGGGGCACTAACCGCTACAACAGTTGAGTTTACAAAGCCACCAAGACCGGATTATGGCAAAGAGTTGGTTTACGATGAGAAACTAACGAAAATATACAAGGTAAGTGGTTTAATCAAACATTAAAAGTTGTTTCCCAACTGTTAAGCTTAAAATCTCCTACAGGCTAATCCCCTAGATCCAACTCGCACTAATCTCGAGTTATACAGATTGTTACGCGACCAACTGCAGTATGAGGATCAGTTGAGGAAAAATTTTGAGAAAATCTTCGAGGACATAAACAACATCTTCGATTTACGCAAGTTCGAAAAGGCTGAGCCCAAGCTTAAGTTCAGCATATTTGATCCACTAAGGAATGGAGCAGCCAGAGCAATACGAATGAGACAGGTAAAGGTGTTGCCTAATATTGTAGAATTTACTTGTGATTGCCAAATTATATAACATTTAGTTTGAGGAGGAAGAAGAACTCAAAAAGGAAATAGCCAGTAAGCCCGCTGATTTCCTGGCCCCATATCTAGTACCTTATAAGGACCAGGAGGAGCTTACTCCCGAACAATCTCTGAATGCATATAACTCTTGTCTAAACGACTTGAAATCGCGGTTTGTGAGCTTGCTGAACAATTTGCAGCGTCACTATGAGGATGTAAGTCCCTGGTTATTATATAAACATAAATATTTATAAATTGATTTCCAGCTAACCTCTGAGTCAAAATCCCTTAATCGGTTTCTCAACAAATTTGAGAACCAGTTCAACAACTATGATTACAAACGTCTGGTACAACAGTCGAAGGATCTGGAACTCAATAAGCGAATGGTGCAACAGCGCTTGACCCTGACTCATGAAGAGTCCCAAAAGAAGTACGAAATAGTTAAGAACTCCTTGCTCAAGGACTCGAGACTTAATTTCAAAAAGGAAGATTTGGGAAGGAGGCCGTCTGAGACGTCAAAATAAAAGTCCAACAACAGTTTTATTAATCAAAGAAATAAATAAAAATATTTATTGGCTAAGCAAGATATTAAAGGGGTAAACCTTATAGTTAAGAAATTAACACATGTTAAACTTAAAACAAGTTTTAATATCGAGTTACCCAATTTAATTCAAAGAATGACTTTAAGATGCTTTAAAAAAAAAGTTTCTTATCTTCTTCAAATCATCTTACCGCAAATCATCTTACCCGCAGCCAAAAAGAATTCATAAATTAAACTAATATATCTCTTGCGAATCTTAATTGCAATTAGCCAAAATGACCAAATAAATAAATTGAATTCAATTGAGGCCTTCAAAGAATTCAACAAGAACAGTTTACTTTCCGATTAAATCGAAATCAAAGGTTGGCCTTTAAGATGCAGATACGAGGTTTCTGAGAGTTTCTTTCACCGGTGGATAAGTGGATTCTAAAATGCGAATGTCGATTTCATGGCCTAGAATCATTGCCGCCGCGCGAACAACGTCGCTAAGGGCGAGTTTCGGGTGGTTTGGGTGTTTTTCGGGTGATTTTCGGAGATTTGGGTGGGGGTAGAGGGGAGGGGGATGCTACGACGACGACGGCGAGGAAAATTCGTTTCAAAAAGTGACCGTTTGAAAATTGGACAAAGTGGCTGATGCTGCTGCCGTGTACGGACCCGCGCCCAAGGCACACAAGCCGCACAGCCGAAGAGCCGTGGTTGGAGGCAGGACACTCACACACACACTCACACACACCTACGTTCGCATTCACATACAAATATCCTGAAAAACACACATTCACACACATACACACTCACGGCTGAGCTGGGCGGCTGTCCATTTAGCGCGATACTCATACCCACACCCCTTGAAATGCGCTCACACAATCGTTCACGACCCACGCACACACATGCACACAGCGAACACTCATATGATGTCCGTGACCCCCACCCATTGCCACCCCTCGTCCTGATGGGACGGCGAAATTGGGTTCGTCCCTTGAAAGAATCGTCCTAAGATGAAAGTGCTGTCCCTTGTCCGCCTACCGTACGTTAGCTTCGCTGAAAATTTGCTCGTGGCATGAACACATGTGGCGTAATTTCGTCGCAGATTTTTGTTCGCTAACTGGACAAGGAGATTTCGTGCACTGAGCGAAAAGAGGGTGGCACATTACTAAAAAGTTTAACTATATATTTTATTTGATTTTATATATTTTGTGTTAAAATACTATCTTGAAACCAATATTTTTCCCTTTGAAAATTGTTTCCTACGAAACTTTAAAAAATATATTCTTAAAAATCACCAGAAATTACTACTCTTAAACTACTATTTACTACATATTAAAATTTTAACTAGTTTAGGATGATATCAATTATTTAAAATTTATAACTCATAAAAGGTTTGTTTTAAATTAAATTGTTTTTATTACAGGGAACTTATTTTCTTTTATTTCCGCAGGAAATAAGGCCGCTCGGCCTAATTTCATTTTAGTATTGCGGCCATAATTCATTTTAGAGAACGAACTTAGGCCGCCGAAGAAAATACCACGCGGCCTTAATTCCCGCGGACAAATTTCCATCACCCGTAATCAAGGTATTCTCAAGATTATACATTCTAAGGCACTTTAAAGCCACCCAAGATATACCCCAAAAAGTGTGCTACTTTTTTTTGGCAGTGTCCTTTTTGGACTTCCGAGTCGCGGGACCCCGTAATAGCGGCTAGTCAATGTTCTGCGCCAAGGCGTGGGCCGTGTGTGTTGTCGTCCCCCGCGGTGGTGGGACTTCCTTTTCGTCCTTTCGGTCGCCCCCTCCTCTCGACCCCCCGCCCCCCTCGCATCCTTGCCATCAGCATCCCATCCGTGGTTGCCTCGGACTTGGGCAGTGACCGGCTGGGCATAAGTACAGTTGTGTAAATACACTAGCGGCCAACGCCGCGGCCCAAGAATTTGTATTTTATCAGCATCATTCACATCGCGTAGTCAAGGACTCCCAATATTTACGCGAAGTATACACATGCACATGTGTGTGTGTATTAGATTGTGTGTGAGTGTAAGTGGGTTCTTGCCGAAGCAAACAGGACATGTGATGGTGGTAGTAGTGGTGGGGGCATCGCGAGGGTTTTGCACACGGGTTGTCGACTCCGTTCGTGTGTGAGTGTATGTGCACGTGAAAAAAATATAAAAATGGATTTTTAAAATATATAATCCCATCCGATAGCCCTCTTTTTGGAATTCTTAAGCAGATTTTTAGGCAAAGATAATATTATTTTAATAAAACTCTGAATTAGTCATAGTCAAATTGAAATCAGCTGTTTCTTAGTGTGACCATATTAATGGATTATATGATCTACTTAATAGTCACATTTAATACAGCTGTTTCTTAGTGTGACCATATTCTCAAAAGTGCTTACATGTGTGAACAGGTGCTATTTTTATACGAGAAATATATTTCCAAATTGAAAATCATAAAAACTTAAAAAAACCTCTTCACTTTTCTAGGTGTGTGCGCGAGGACACACGTTTGCGCGGGGCGTAGTGGTGGGGTGCGATCCTTTCATTTTATTCCTAAATGTCCTTCCTTCAATATTTCAAACGTGCTTCGTGACGCGTCCGTTTTGCAAAGCCTGGGCGACTTGCAAGTGGGCCTTCGCCTTTTGTCGCGCTCCGTTCTTCAGCTTGTTGTTATTGTTCGCCGCTGACATGTTGCTGCTGCGCCGCGGTGAATTGAGCGGAGTGGGTGGATTGGGAAAAGGAATGGGATGTAGGACGTGGGTCATGGGTGGACCTAGGTGGGTGGGTGGCGAGCAGGAGCAGACACCCAGGGGTTGGAGGGAAAACTTTTATCTCGGCGCATTTATTTTTCTATTCCACTTATAATATATGCCAGAAACAGGATACACACCCACATGGGCATATATTGGATATTTATTTTGTATTCGAACGCCCGGCGACGGACGAACGGACAGACGGACGGACGGACGGACGGACAGCGAACGTGTCAGCATCAGCATCACGAGCAGGAGCAGGAGCAGAATCGGCGGACTCGCCGGGTCGCCGGACGGTTAAGTGGGGTAGCCCGTTATAGGACTTATAGGACTGGACCTGGACTCATGGGGGAGTATGTAATGTGTGTGTGTGTGTGCCAGTGTGTGTGTTTGGGCCTTCGTCCGGACTCAGGACAAACCGACGGACGCTGAAAAATGGCGTGAATTCACTTGGGTGATTTGCGCGACGTCCTGCACGATACACACATTTAAGGATGATGGAAAAAATGCTCCTTTACCTTTTCATTTTCAGCGCTTAGAAGTTCGTCTTGGCATATAGCAAACAAAAAAAAACCACGCAGAAAGGTTCTGTGGAAGGAGAAGCGGGTGGGACCACATGACAAAATATCTACCCAGGTTCTTATATTTTCTATGTTCTGTACACTCTGATATATTCCAAAATATGCTATTTTATATCAATTAAAAATTGTAAATTCTTCTGAGACTTTTCAGGACAAATTAAAATGAATTCTGTATTCGATTGGATTTTATTGGACATGAAATGGTAATAAAGTAACTTCAACTTTTGAAAATTGCACTCCTAATTGATTTTAAATGAGTAGACCAATTTTTATTACTTTCACTTTAAGAATAAGTGGGACCTCACATAATGTACAGTATCAATATGGTAAGTTTATAAAAGTTGTAGAACTTAATTACTAATCTTAGGTTTTAAATAAAACTTCTCCTCTTAAAGTTATTTCGGTTAGCAAAAATGGAAGGAGCACCTTGTTCCTCAAAGTATGAGAAAATTGTAATTGATTAAATATGATAATCGAAATAATTCTTAATCAATTAATTCAGCAAAGTGCATTTACTTAAATTTTTAAAACAAATCATATTAATATATTTTTATTAATCTATAGTATCAGTAAACCTCTTCAGTGAATATATGACTTCATGGTCCAGATTTTATGGGCCCATGAAAAAATAGTATCTGCCATTCGGAGGCGGTCAGTAGTCCTGTGATCCGCTGAAAAGCGGAATAAGTACACCTGCCGTTGCTGATTGTTATGGCCCCGGCCATTTCCATCAAGTGCTAATATACCGACGTGTGCCCGTTGACGCCTCTTCCGCGTTCGGAGCCCCAGTTTATGACTCTAATTGCCCCCAACTTGGCCAAGTTGATACTGGTAACTGCTTATCTGTGCCCAGTTGATATGTTGATGACGTGTTTACTGCAGCATAAAGTCCCTTTTACGACCCATTTTATTTATATCCAAGCTCTGGTCATGAGCCTGTCCTGGCGCCAATAAATTTTTATTAGCCATGATGTGGCCGCTCTTGTTCCTTAAGACGGCCAGCAAACTGATTCCGATGTTTTATTGCCCATATTGTGGCCATTCGCATGTAATTCGCGTTTTATTCCCACACACACACGGTGGGCGTGTGAGGAAATTAGTTTTCAATTAGGTTTCGCTTATTTGCCTGAGATAAATGAGCAGCGCACTTTTCAGCCGAGTGGAGTTACTTTCCCTTGAAGGTCACAGTTCTGGAGTTTCGAACCCTATGTACAACATAATGAGCAACAGCCACACTATACATGTGCATTGCGGTGCACTCTAATTGAGGGATTAGTTACCCTGATTATCGGGTTCATTAAACTTTCACCAGACAATGGGCTTCTGTTATAATGCAGTTAGCCCAGTTAAGCAGGTGTGCGTATGTGTTATATAATGTACTTCATTATTGTGCAACCATGTATACATATGTATAGCAACTATGTACAGGTGCCGACTGCATTGACATTGACTTTCATCTCATTATAATGGCAACAAATGTTTATTTATGATTGTACTTGCCGACACATGTGTGTGCCTGTGTTAATGGAGCAAATTCCAGCCAAACTGCCACAAGCATTGGGTTAAACAACTTGTTTTCCTAATTTAATGATAATGAGCTATTTATGGCTGGATACATGGATATACACGTATATCGGTGAGTGTGAGTGACCAGCTACTTATGAGGCTTCCAGGGAAAGTGTTCCCTCCCCAGTGTGTTGATGTCCATGTGATGTGCGAACATGTCTCTGCATTCTGCTAATGAATGTAAGGCAACTGCAGGCTGCATTATTTATAATATCTGTTAAACACCAATTGGCATTTATTGTTTCCGGAGCCTTAATTTGTCAGCCTTCTGGTTAATGAGAGGTCTTTAAGTTATCGGAGTAGAGATACTTTAATTGCTGCTAATTGTAAGCTTAATCGCTTTCAAAGGCAGTCAGTTTCCGGATTTTACTTTTAACTAAGCTGACAAAAATATTTTAATTTCACTATTTAGGTGAGTAGGAAAAATAAGAAAAAGATTTATTTATTTTCATTTTAAAGCCACTTTGAAGAAAAAAAAATTTTTAGCCAAGGAAAAGCTTAATTTCATTTCAATTTTGTTTTCTTAGAGGCTTTACCTTTAAGCTTTCAAGGATGTATTCGTATTGATTTAAATTTAAATTGAAACGCAAAAAAGCAATTGTCAAAAGACTAGCTATAAATTGAAACATAAAGAAAGTCCCTGAAGGTAAGTTAATTAAAATGACTTTGCCCTAATACAATAAATGGTCAGCAACTTAAATTATGGTATCTAGTTATAATAAAGTAATAACCAAATATTTATCAAGCTAATTTATAATGAAATGACATCTTTAGAGTTTTTAAAAATTACAAAGATATTCAAATAAAATTATTTGCCTTAAGCAAATGATAAGTTTTGAGCTTAAACAAATGGTGCCATAGATAAGACTGGTGTTGTGGAAATTTTCTAATGACAGCCGCCGAGGTATAAATTATTTATCTCGGAATTATCGGTAGCGCATGTCGAGGGGGGGAAAAGCGAGCTGCCAATTGGCAAACAAACGCACAAATGTATGCTCGTCTTTTGCTCGAGCTTGAGTATTTATGTCTTCGTGGACCGCAGTACAATATACGCAGGATGCATTTATGCAAATGCATATCGCACACACAGATACACTCACACACACACACACACATACACCATGTAATTGCAGGCACGCGCAATTTCTTCAAGTTAGACGCACATGTGTGTGAGTGCGGCAAATGAAAGTTATATACTCGTATAATATGCATATTCCAGAGGAGGCATGCGCTAGTGTGCGTTCTCGTTCTAATTCTAATGTCCAGCGTTTGAAAGTCTTCAGGATGCGAATGCGAATGCGAGTACGTACGGACACACGCACCTAAGGACCTAGTTCGGATATACATAGTCTATGTGTCTATATGTCGGCGATGGCGATGGCGATGGCGACGGCAGTGGTAGTAGAATCCTGGCGTGGTCGTCAGATGGCTAGGATGCAGTCTTGATACATGAGCGGCCATCCAGTCGGGCATCCGTTCAGGCGCAAAATCTGATGTGGCTGCTCCTACGTTGTCCCCCCACTCCCTCCTCCTGCGCCACATCCTTTGCATCCTTTCGCATCCTTTTGCTTGCCTTGCGAGCCAAACTCGCTACGAAACTTTCTGCCCAGGAAAGTAAGCATGTGCACATGCCGCACACGTTCGTATATATGTGTATATATCGGAGCTAGGTAGGTGTGCTTTGCATCATTGGCCGTCCACCTCCACGGATGACCAGCAGTAACCGAAATGCACGATAAGATTTGGCACAGTGGTTCTGGAGAGCCGAGTTCCTGGTTGTTTTCTATGCGGTCTAACCTCGAGGTTCTTGGAAGTCCTGGTTACCAAATTTCGGCTATTGGATTAGCAACCATCTTTTGGTTTTCATTGGGTTATAGAAATATACAGTGGTAGACCTAATTTGTTGAATATTTATAGTCCTAACTTAAACAAACATTATAAAGTGGTAATAAATTAAATATTGGTAGTATTTGACCCAAATAATATAGTTTTTAGTATCATGACGAAAAAAGATATATCCTGTTAATCGAACACTTAAAGATAGCCTTGAAATAAGTTATAAGGAACTACTTAATAATAATTAAGTAGAAACCTAATTTTGATTTCCCATATTTGACCCATATTTGGAAAAAGTATTTCAACTAACCATCTATAATAAAATATTATTATGCAAACTTTTACTCTTTCTTAAATTTACTCAATACAAATACTTACAAATATTTTGGTAAAAAAAAGGGTTCTTATAATATAAAATATTAATATTAAATTGTAATTAAACAACCTAGGCTCCATTAATATTTGGTGTAAAGACAATATCTGCATGCAAAAATTCTAAGGTATATGTCCCAATCCGTGATATGGCAAATGGCAGTTCGTAATTTTATTATCTATTCTCGAGCGGAGCGGAGTTTTAGCAGTGCGCTCCTTGGACGAGTGTATATACCGGGCAGATGTATATGCAAATGCCAGTTCCCGAGACTCAAGTGGCCGAATGGGACAGGATGGAGGGTGGTCAGTCCAATGGAGGTGGTGGTGGTGGTGGTGGTGGTGAAGATGGGGTTGGAGACTCCCTTCTTGGTCAATTGCGACGATGGCGGCATTCGTGAAATAGCCAACTTTCGTACATACTGCGATGGGGAATTTTTGCTGCTGCTACGTCTCCAGCTCCAGCTCCAGATCCAGCTCCACCTCCATCTGCTCCTCCATCTCCATCTCCACCTCCATCTCCGTCTCCGTCTTTCATCTCTAGCTCTTTCGCTCTGCAGATGCACATGTGTGTTTGTGTATTAATTTGCCCACCCACCATGGCTGTATATGCAAGCCGGCCAAGCTGGCCATGGCAACTTGAAAAGTCGAATTTTCGCCATCTCGTTCCGACGTCTCGCGCAGCTACCTCAGCCAACAGAGTTTGCTTTGCTTTTGCTTTTGCTTTGCTTTGCTGCTACGGCTCCTGCTTCTGCTTCTGCTTCTGCTTCCACTTGGACTTCGGCTTTGGCATCAGGATCCCAACAGCAACAGCAACATCAGAATCAGCCTCTCAGCCTCTCAGCCTCAACCTCAATTTTAGTCCTGGCGCTGACGATGGCGACGCAGCAAAACGTGACCTAGCCCGGTTAGAACGTACCCATATAGACTCCATCGCCAGTGGACTAGAGAAAATCTCCATCCCCAAAAGGCCCCAACCCCCAGTCCTTGCTGAACAGTTTTCAGTTTTCCCCCTACAGTTTTCCCCCTCACGTTTCACCCTTTCTGCCCACTACAACCACTGGACCACCGGACATGGAGCCATCATCCTCATCAGCTTTAGCCGCCGATGTAGCAAGCAATCGCAAGCCGTATGCAAACAATATTTTACATAGCTACTGTCTGGAGGTTCTTGCTGCCCGACTTCGTTGGCGATGGCCTTCCTTCGTGCCGAGGCCTTCTTGCTCCGCTCCTTTCCTTGCATCCCGACGGCCATCGGTGCTCGATGTCCGAGCAATCGCACTCACACAGCCACAAGGATGGGCACTGAGAGAAATAAACACATTGTTATAGGCTCTTCTTATGTTAATAATAATATAATATTTACAATATATAATATAAGGTTAACATATGGTAGAAAATCAATTTTTCTTTACCATTATGTATGTAAAAACTTAAGCATTACAATGATTTTAAGTCAAATGCATTAGATTAATAATATGAATTTTATATTATTGATAGGTTTTGTCCTTTGCTTTGAAAAAAATATAATTATGGCCATTGACACTGGCTTAACTTTTAAGAAACTGACTTGTGTTCTATAAAAAAGTAATGGCAACCAAGAGAAAAAGTGTAAACAGCTTAGCATTTTTTGGAATTTATATAATGATATGATACTGATTGACTTTCTTAAGTAAATCCAATCAGTTAGTAAAATTTTTAGCAAGTGTCATATGGACATTAAAAAAATATATATATTTAAAATGTTGATACTTGTGATACTTGTATTGTAAAAATTACAACTCTCATTTAAATTTATAGGTTTAACTGACTACTAAAACATTTTATTAAGTTTTTGGACTTTGAGAAGACCTTCTTAGAATGACCCCTTGAGTATTTTGATTTACCCAAGACTTGGCTAAGTTGGCTCCCCTCGCTTTTCCCAGTGTAAGGATATGGGGGATACGGATGCGGAGGGCCACGGAGTGCTACGTATGCTGCGATGTTTGTGTTTGTGTAAATGTCCGCATCTAAATTCGCATATACAGCAGCGGTCAACTATGGAAATTATCGATCGACTTGTTTTTGGTGTCAGGTGGTCGGGCGATGGATGCGGTGGCAGCAAGGCAGCAAGGCAGCATGATGGACACGCGGCTGGCTGGGAGATGGGGGCAATAGGAGACGTGGAGATCCTGAAGGGAGGACCATGAGGACCAGGAGGTCCTGTGTGTGTGCCAACGAGCTGGATTTCGGGGGCGGCCGATATGCCAAGGCGAACATGGGCGCAGCGCGTAGATTGAGATGGCAGGGCCAAGTGGCAGGAGTGGCAGGCGACTCCTATTCCTATTCCTATGCGGAGTCCTTTTGGAAGGAGCTTGTCACACTCTCTCGGCCCAGAAGTTGCCGGCCCTGCGAATTACCACTGCTTGTTCGTCGCATTCGTCGTGGTAGAAGTCCTCCCCGGTCCTTCTAGCTGCTTGTGCAACGGACACTGGGCCTCCAGGACAACGGACAAAGGACATTGGACATTGGAGAACGGCGAACGGCGAACGACAACGACATCGCAGTCGGCCCAACGACTAGGAGATGACCAAGACCAAAGGAATGGGCGAATGCTCTGCATTTGCGAAGCATTGAGCGGAAATATTCATCCTAGCTCGTCTTTTCAGCCAAGGACCTCCATATCCTTTCAGCCCCCCCCCCCCCCCACCCTCGACTCACACAGGCACACACATCAAAAGGCTGTTGGTTGTTGGGCAGCAGGAGCAGCAGCAGGAGCAAAAGGAACAGCAGCCATGTCCTTTTCGAACGGCCGCGGCCAACTCGAATGGCTGGAATTCGTCGAAGGCGGGGTGTTCCGAGGGCTCGGAGGCCAGAAATTGCTTATGCGACATCCCATCCTCAACCCCATCCTCATCCCATCCCCATCCCAGGCTATATCGCCTGCAGTATTAGTTATGGCAGACCAGCAAAGGCAAAGACGGCTGTCCAGACTGGACGCATCGCATCGCATGGAAATGTTGGCTGGATCCTGGATCTGGGGTCCCTTGAGCCAGGTCCGCAAGTCCGAGAACTGAAATATGTATTCCAAGAGTGTGTATGTGTTTATTTAAATGGGGTTAGACCATGGGGTAGAAATGTTCGTTAGTTAGGGGCCGCCCGTTTGCTGCGGTGGAAGCCCAGCCACGTTGAGTTGATGGTCGCTTTTTCCGACAACTTGATCTGGACATGTTCTCAAGTTGGGGAAACACAACCGCGCCGCGCTGCCCTGCCGGAATCGGAACCTCGGCACTCCGGCGGTCTTTTGAAGGTGGCTCGGCATCCGGGGAGCCGGCAAATGATCAGCGAACCATTAACTTGACCGTCAGATGCTGATGGAGCGCCACTTCCTCTATCCCCAAGCCCCAACGCTTTTATTTTACTTAACTTATTTCAGCGAGCAACGCGTACTCCCTCGGTTTTTATTGAATTGCGCTCTGCATTTTGCGTTTTGCAACCCGTATTTCTATATAAAACCTAGAGCTAAGCACAAATGCAGGTTGTTCCAACCCAAGGTCCACTGGGCACAGAATTAAATTTCAGACCTAAGAGCTCGGCCTTTTCATTTAAAAAATCCTTGGTTTATGATTTAATAGGTCACGAAATACAAATAAAGATAATTAAAGAAGGAAACCAAAAAAAGACCCAACAATATTTTAAGGATTTGTAGAATTTCTCACAAATCTAAACAATTTTCATATGTCTTCATCTTCAGCTTTGCTCTTCAGTAAAAACCAAACTCTTATATATTTTCATACAACTAGTAAAAACTGAAATAAATCCCTTAAAAACCGACCTTCTGACTGAGTTGTTTGTTTTATTCTAATGCCATAAATGTGCATAAGCGATATCCTGGCGAAGGATGAGTTAGGATGGGTTAGGATTGGATGGGATAGGTCAGGGAGTCTTATCAGTCGGTCAGAAAGGCGTTTTTTAAAGCCAGGAGCAACAGATATCTGTTTGTATTCACCCATTCAGATTTTTATTCATGAACTTTTATTATTTCTGCTCGCTCATGAGCTTACTTCTGCCGGGAATCCCCGTCGGGGTGGGAAATGGGGGGGCTACCGAAGGAGGGACTATGGTGCTAAAGCTTTTTTATGTTTGTGTATGTATTTCTGTTTCTTTTTTTTTTGCCATTTCCCTCCTTTTTTATTTTCCTATGTCAACGGTGCAAGTGCTGATGCGGTCCTTTTTATTTTGTGCCCCACTCAAAGTTACAACTTAACTGTTATTTTATTACAACATTTAATAAAAATCAACAAGTGCATGAGTCGGCGAGAAAGGAGTGGGTCCTCGTAGCTCCAGGACTCCAGGACTGCTCTTCCTTTCTGCTTTTTTTTTTTTAGTTTTTTTCCAGTTTTTTCTCTCGTCTTCCCAGTGAGATGGTGATGGTATGCCCTGCACTTGCCTGAACAAATGGAGCGTGATTTTGTGGCTCCATGAGGTTTATATTAAGTGTCGGTATTAAAATAAAAATGCTTGTTATTTGTCTTGGCTTTTTATTTAGTTGCCGTTACAGTTGCCCTTCGCTCCTCTTTTTTTTTATTGCCCTGCCTGCAAAGATATCGCCGTCGTGGAGCGTGAAGGAATACTATATGAGTCGATGGAGGAGCCCCATGAATCGGGGGCACGGGTGCGCCAGCGGCAAATCAAGCGTGGGCTAATTACCCGCCGGCCTCAGGAAGCGACAAAGTATCGAGTTTCGATTAAAGCCACCAGGTCCCTAAACAGTGTGTGCTTAATTTGGCGCCGCCGACCGTAACGGTACCCCGGCTCCGTTGACATTGTCTGCATCCCCAGAACCGAGATCTGGGATCTTGGTGTCCAAGGTCCGAGGACCCCGTATTTAATTACGGGACGGGAAACCGCCGATGCCCACGGCGTCGCCGCTGGTGCGCGACTCAAGATTGGCCAAATCAGGGGCGAAAATCCACGGGAATGTTTGGGGTGAAGGTCCCATAAAAAGAACTAACAAACTAAATAACGGAAAATTACCAACAATTGGTCGACCTTTCTTTAATATTAAAATAAACTTGGCTCAAGTAATAGTTTGGTCATTTAGCCAAAGCAAAAAAGTTTTTAATAATAAAAGTATAGGCTCAAATAGGCCCCAGTAGGTCCCGCTTATCACTTTTATCCATTATACCGATATTATAATGCACCTTTTAAAAATCAAACTGCACAGAGAGAAATATGCAAGAACATTGTTCTTGAATTGAGAACATTCGTTCTTAAAAACCGTGTAAGTACATTTTGGTATCAGTGTTCTCAATATTAAAACGAAATAATGGGAAGAGAAAAGTTAAATTGAGTTTATTTAACCAATTTTAAGTAAACACTACGGACTGAACTAATTTATTTGTTGAGATATACAATGTCCATAAATACCGCCAATTCAATTTGATTCGAGCAAAATAAAAACATTTTCAACTTAAAAACGTCGTTCTATTTTTAAGAACATTTTCAACTCAGATGAGAACGTCAGAATTTTCTCTGTGTTCTTATAACTAAAATTCATATTTTTCGGTAAATATTAAATTATATAAAATAAAAATATTATTTCTGTATTAAAGTTAACAAATTTTCTAACATTTGTTAACAAATTGCAAAAATGAAATAATTATTTTGTAGCCATACCATTTAATATTAAATTGTTTGTTTTCGACGCTGAATATCAAGCCTAAGTAATTAAAAGATTTGATATTTACTTCCATTTTATAAGTAAGAACTTAGTTTTAAATTGTTTTGACCAGCATTCGAAATTACCAAACTTGTCTTTAATAGGTTAAGTTGTTAAGTCCAAAACAAATGAATTAATAAAACGCCTTTATTACACAAGCTGGATAATAAAATTAAAAATTTAATTTTAATATTTATTGTCAAAGAAAATATCTTTTTGACAACCAGTGTAATGGAATTAATTAGTCAACAAAAGAACGTTTAGCTTCAGTTAATTGCATTATCTTTCGACTGGCAAAGTTCAATGAAAACGGGTGGCAGTGGGGTTGGAGTAACATTTAGACTCCCTAACTTTCACTATTTTCTTTTTGCGACTTTCACTATTTTCTTTCGGGGAATGGCCTTGGAAAAAGTTTCTTTCGCAAAAGTTGAGCACAGGAATTCGCATTAAATAAGGCAGGGCATAACAAATTTGCTTTAAGTAGTCTGACACCGACCTACCCTAATGTCTTTCATGTTTGGCCATACATGGCAGAGGCGAAATAAAAACTCTGAATGTGGCACAGAGTATCCTTGCACCCCCCTCCACCCAACTAACACAATCAAATATACACATAAGTATGTGTTTAGCAAATAAAAAAAAAAGAAATAAAAATGTGCATACATATGGACATACCGAGATATCCCTACCATATGTGCAAAGAGTTGGAATCGCATATCTCTGAATGTCTGGGTGAAGGGCACACAAACACAAAGGATTCCAGCCGACTGTCTGCTAAGATCCTCCAAGTTGGCAAATATTACGGCCGTAAACGTGCATGCATTAATGGGGATTCTGTATCAAATAATCGGAAAAAATCCCCACTAAGTATGCAAACCCATCAGGACGATTGTGCGTGTGTGTGTGTTGGTATATGAGTAGGTTGGTATATGAGAAGCAACAGATATGTGTAAGCGAGAGTCCTTTTTTTCGGGGGACTGGGGGTGTTTGGAACTTCTGAATTGAATATAAAAACAAATATAAAAGTTTGATGCCTTGCTCCAGTCGGGTTGCAGACCAGACATACATATTCACATCCATATAGGGACACACAAGCCAGGACCATTGGACCATTCGACTGGCATTGAGTCACCTAAATGGATATTGCCGGCTTCTTCGTCTAGCCCAGATCCAGTGGCCCAGGCGAAAGCCGGCTGTCTGGCATTGGAGCACCACATCGCATCGCACCCAAACGATGACATGGAATATATATTTTTATATAGACAACGTCTGCTCAAAAAAAGTGCAAACAAACAAAACCGAAGGAGGATGGAAAAAAATAAGGAGTCGCTACAGACACACTCACACACATAGAACATCGGGAGGAGTTGGAAAAAAATTGGTTTTATGATTCAAGGACATGAATCACATTATTTTTCCAGCACACATAGACAGTGGGAGTAGGTTACAAAAAGGTGGTTCCTGGTTCCTGGTCCCTGGTCCCTAGTCCTTGGTCCTTGGTCCTTGGTCCTTGGTCCCACTTCTTTTCCAGACATCCTCCTGCGGTCGTCCACTGTTCTCTCTTTCGGCTCGCTGTGAAGCAATAATTTAAATCCAACATTTTTATTGCTGCACTTGCACACACAAACAGTAAGTAAGTATATGGTACTATGCCATCCATGGGTACTCCCCTCTGAATGCATGGATGATGGGGCCTTTTATGTACAGTTAGTTGGCCATATAAGTGTAAGCAAGAACACACATAAAATGAAAAATGAAAAAAAAACTTTCGATTTCGTTCAATTGTACTTTGAACCCGACAAATAGAATAAAAAACATTGCGGAATTGGCAAAAGAGTGAAAACTTGAAAAGAAAACGCTTTCCTTTTTACCGGACGCTTATAATTCTTTAGTACGACGTAAGTACGTCTGTGTATCACATTTAAAGGAAGTCACTGCTGTGGATTTAAGATGGGAACTCTTCTTAGGTAATAATATCAGAATTAAAGAAGTAATATCTAAATAGAAGCAAATCTTTTTTACAATAAAAACTTTCAATTGAATAGCAATAGATTTTAATATTCAAAATATAAACATCATTTTGGGACGAATTTCCTATATACCTTAGAAATATTAATATATTTAAGTATTTAAGTTAGGAACTCATTTAAAATAATAATGTCAAGTTCAGTAATTCCTAAAATTATCCAGGAGAAATGCCTTAAGTTCCTTGGAAATATTTTAAATAATTAAAAGAACACCTTGCACATTAATAAACCAAAGGTTATTCACCCTACCTTCTGTATCTCTTTAATATTTCATTACAACCTATTTGGTTCATTATCTGAACTTAATAGCTGTGAGAATCCTAAGCCAAACACAGTCGATTGGGAGAATGAGATGGGCTAATTAAGCATATCAAAATAATTTGACTGACTTATTATGTGTGATTATGTAGTGCGACTGGCACTATTTACAATGCATTTTAATTGCAAGGCCATTGAGCTTTCAATTGGCAATGAAATCAAACAACTCATTCATTTAAGCATGTGCACGGGGTGTACATATTTATTTGCTTGCCTGAGTGACCAAGTATTTACTATAATTCGGACTTCCTGTAAGGACATGCATGTATGTACAGCGAATTGTGCTATGTGGCTAGACGTTATAATGTGCATTATAATTATGTACACGTTTATGTCCCTATAATTGCATTTATGTACTGGCGGCAATACATGCAGTTCGTCTACGTTTGTGCGTGTTTGTGTGGCTGTGATTGTGCTTGAGTGGAGCAGGTTTGTTGGTTTTGGCTCATAAATAGTCAAGTCAACACCAACACACACGCACACACATAAACATTCCGGCAAATTAGGCCAGCACACTGCGTATTTAAATGATAATGAGCTGCATTCAGCTGCATTTATGCCGTTTGCCGTATGCCTCCGCCAGCGGGGTCCATAAGTAGGTACTTAGTTATAAATGGGCATGTGGAGATGTGCACGGCCATGTGAAGGCCCACATACGGGTCCCCTGCACATGGTATATGCTCCGCAATCATGTACGGAAGTACATACTTTGTCGTAAATAATCATAACCTTGAACCTCAAATGAGGATGTTACACATTCATGGCGTCAACGGCCCTGGTTCAAGGCCATCGAAGCGATTTCAGGGGCAGTTTTTCGCAACAGGTTTGATTGGATAAAAAAAGAGTTTTTCAGTTAATCGTTTACCTAATTAATAGCTTAAATGGACAAAAAGCTTTCCCGTTCGTTTGTCTTAATGGGAATAACATCAATCCATTCAAAGCGTTGCTAAGCAATAATGATGGCTCTTTAAAAAGATCGTCATGGGTGATGCTTGATAATATTATTATTTATACAAGCAATTACCCAATTAGGCTGGTTTCACGAGTCGTATACGTGATTTTTAGGGCCCCTATAAACCAAATGTTGTATATCGACTGAAATAATTGCCAAACAGCTTGCCAAATTAACTCTTTCTTGTACGAAATTGTTTAAATTTTGCGATTTGTTTATCAAATGACAACAATTTTAGCCTATGTAAAATTAATGTGTCGTATACGCAATATTTTACTCTTCAATCGAACTATTCATTATAATAATTAGTACTTTTGCCTCTAATATATTATTACCATATGAGTTTCTGCAGATGTGCCTCTGCAGGCTAAATAGTTTCGAATAATATTTTGTAAAGAATGTTTTAGTGCGTCGAGAAATCGATTTTATCTATTGATTACCTCACTTATAAACCATATTATGTGTTTATTAAGTCAGCTATCAACATTAACGCCCTATCGAAGAGATTAGGAATAGTAAAAAGTACATCATTGGGTGTCAAACTCGTAAATATATGTAAATACGGTCATCTTGTGTGTAAAAAGCATCATAAAATTGTTACGACAGCTCTCAAAGCATAAGATTTTTTCGAAGCCAAGGGTTCGCCCTACGTTGACGGACTGACGGAAATGTTATTACCTTGTGACGTTTTAGGGCGATTTGCTCGACCTTTGAGAATCGATAAAAATCACATAAAGAAATATCGAATCTGTTTTGGTTTAGCCAGGCTTTTATAGCATTCAAGTACCAGTACATCAGGTTATAATAAAGAAATATTAAAGAGTTCTACTACTTATAAAAAATAAATATATTATTTACTTTTAGTTATTTAGCTGCTGATACAATGAAAATCAAATATCTGACTTATATCTCAAGTTGTTCTCAAGGAACCCCTTGAACTTTAACGCTATCCCTTTGTTCCTACATCTTAGTAATTACCAGAAACGTAAGGAAAATAGAATTTGATACACCATTATGCATCCTGCGGGGGAAGAAATAACGCATACTGAAATTAATTGAGGATTTGGGCAACCGCAAGGAGAAGGTACATTAGACTAATTACAAACGCATTACAGATGCAAAACGGCTGGATGTGCAATATGGCCAAGATGCGGCAGGTTTCGAGGAGCGGGCGACGTCTGCCCGAAAATCTTAAATATACAACAATCAGAAAATATTAAAACTGGCCATAAGCTCGATGCGGCCAAGATATACTCGTATATGCACATAAGTACGGGTGGCTGTGTATCGCAGGCAAATTAATGTCTAAGCAAAATTTTGATATTTTATACATACCCCAAAGGCAGTAGCATCTACTACTTATATACAAGATTCCAAACTTTCGCAGAGCCAAACCCAAAAATACGTATATACATATGCGAAGAACACCCACACCAACGTATATTGTTCACAGGTCTGTTATACATACAAACAGACGAATACATGCATATACACATTCTTAAATTTAAGCAATAGATGACCGGACATGTGAGTGTGTGTGTGTGTGTGTGGGAGAGTGTGAGTGTGTGTGTGTTTGTATCCCAGTAAACGTCTAATTCTCTAAAATGTGAAATTTTACAATCGCCTAGCGTACATCTTTGCGTCGTCCACTGGCCACCAACCACCCAACCCTAAGCCCAAGCCCACCGCCCACCTCCCACTGCCCACACCCACCCACTGGGCAGTGAAGCATCCAAGGCAGCCAGGCATCCCGACCAACCAAGCCACCCACTCCGCTAAAAGCAGCTCGAGAACCGTAGCCGTTGCTCTGGAAAACCTTCGCCTCCTCGGCCGCCGTCGCATCTAAACATCTCGGCATCTCCATGCCACGCCACTCCACTCCACTCCGCTCCATCTCCATTCGAACCATCAAGTCGTCTATCCCAGCCGCGTGGCTTGACCAGGCCCACTCCGCACCAGCCCGCACCACCCCGCACCACCACCACCACCCACTCCGGTGGTCGTGGCAATTGCCCACGACGAGTCCGAGGTCCCCAAACGCGCCGGACTCCCACTCACGTATTTGCCGCCAACGTCCGCTTTCCCGTCCATCCAAATACATATATAGCGACCGACCAACCAACCACCCACTCACACACATATCCCTGCCCACCTCCCACTCACGCACACCCACACACCCACACCCACACACACACACACAGTCACTCTTATCCTTTTCACATGTCGCAAGTCGTATGCAAACAACATTTTGCAGAAACAGTTCGTTCCTTGGTCTTCGTTTTATCTTCATGGCAGACCCTTACTTATTGTGGGGCCCGGCTGACCAGCACCGTTGCTTTTGCCATCGCCATCGCCGTTGCCATTGCCAACCCATCAACCCACCGAACCACCCCATCCATCCCATCCGCTCCACTTGCCTGGCCACCTCAGCCCACCCCACTCCGCTCGAATCCCTGATAGCCAGAGCCTGATGTCCATGCTGGCCAGGACCGTTGACGTAGATGCTGCATACAGCCGGTGACAAAATAGTGGCTCAAAGGATGTCGCCTATAAAGATGGAGTCTTTATAGATCCTAATTCAGTAATCAATATCAAAGATCTATATGCTATACACCTTGTAAGAATAAACAGCATTTAAGTAATAACCCCAAGCCAAAGCAAATCACTTCCATTTTATCAGGGTGTTCAAAACCAAGTGACGGATTTTTTATAGATCATAAATCCGGACCAACTTTATGGTAGCATTTAGGTAATAATTCCTAATGCACTGAGTTTTGAAAATTAATTCCATTTAACAAAGTCATTTAAAACCAGAAACAGAAAATATACCATGGAAAATGTACAAAATCAATGTGAAACTTTACAAAGCCCTTAATTTTAAAACCATTTTGAAACCCGTAATGCTGAAAATAAATTATTAGAGTCGGATAACCGTATGAATAACTAAAAGAACCAAATTATTATTATATTATTGTTAATATAAAATTTAAGTATCATTATGAAAAGTTATAATACTTTAAGAGGTTCTGAAAACAAAACATAAATAGTTTGTAATACAAATTTGGTTAGCAAAAATAATAATTTAAAAAAGTTTTGAACTTTTTTGAAAAAATCATTTTTTAAAAATGTTTTTCTTAACAACTATTTATCCAAAAGTTTTCATTTATTTCATAAAACATAGTTTTTTGAGTGGGTTGAGAGACAAAGACATATGATTTCAGGAAAATATATATATTTCAAAACTATGGACTAATATGTTTATAATGTTAAGTTAGGCTACAACTTAGAACCCATGTGGTAAGCTCTTTAGCCTACTAGCCCTTCATCTCAGTGCTATTTTCGTGGACGGCGCTGTGCGTGTGTGCTGCTAGAAAGCTTGGCCCTGCCTTCAGCTGGCTGCTGTAACGTCTAAGAGTGTGCGCCAGTATGTGTGCCGTGCCGTACCGGTGGGTGATGGAGACGGAGATGGAGATGGAGATGGAGTGGTGGTGCGGTGGGCGAGCGGTGGCCAAAAGGATGGCTCCGTCCGCTGGCCATGTGTTTGTGTAGATGTCCGCTTCAAAATTCGCATACACAGCAGTGGTCAACTATGGAAATTATCGATCGACTTGCCTTTGGCGCCAGGTGGTTGGGTGCTATGATGGAAAAGTGGTGACGAAGGCAGCGGCAGCGCCAGCAGAAGCAATCTCCGCTGCTCTGCGCCTTCGTAGTCGTCGTCGTCGTCGTAGTCGTAGTCCGGCGATTTGTGCCGTAACGAGGGAGGGAGGAGCAGGATGGGGAGTTGGAGGAGCAGGAGGTGGCCACATGCCCGTACTCGCATTCGATGCCCAGTCTAAATGGCAAGAACGCAGCGGCAGCTAAGAGATGCCCAAAAAGAAATTGCGGACATTTACATTATGTGTCCATGTATGAGTATGCCCACCGACTCCAAGTGTGTCCGGGGCTTTTTGGGCACTGGTTATATCGGGGCTAGGGGATTGGGGACTGGGGACTGGGGACTGGGGACTGGGCAGCCCGGAGTATGGTATGTGCCGTAGAGAAACACACATGCAAACGGCATGCGGCGGAATATACGTGAGCTTAGGAGTTGTCGTCGTCGAGATGTCCTCTGGTTGCTAGTCCAGACGAAGGACCTCCTCCGAAACCACCTCCAATCCCAAAAACACATCCTCCCGGGCAGCTTCTGCATCAAAGTGAAACGGGCTAATGGGACGGGCCCAAATTCGCAGAACAGTACAGAACGGTATGGTATAGAACGGTGGGAGCCATAACAACAAGGCGGAGAGATGTGAGATGCGAGGAAACGAATGACTAACGAAGGAAATTGCTGATATTGTATGGAGGGAAAGTTGTGCATGTCTGGACGAAGGACTCGGGACCGGGACCCACAATGCTGGACCCTGGTCTCAGAGCAGTGGTCTCTGGCAGCGGCGCGTTTTAGTTTTGACAGGACCTGGAATGGCAGCAAGACGGAGTCGGCTGACCCCACTCACTGGGATGTATGCCATATATGCCCAGCGCCAGGAGAAAATTCAAATATACTCGAGAATACACACACAAACATGTACGCACACACACACACACACACTTGCGAACAATGCCAGATGTCCTGCCGTGTCCGGCATCTTTCCTTACTTCAGATTTCTATTTCCAGCTTACCATCTCATCTCATCCCCGCCAGCAGGCTGCACCGTAAGCAATTATGCATCCACAGCGGTTGGAAATGAAGGAGCGGCCATCCATGTACGAGAATGTGTATAAGGATGTGGATATGGGTGTGGATGTGGATGTGGATGTGGATGTGGATGCGGCCAGGACGAAGACGAAGATGGAGAACCTGCGGATGCAGGTCTTTGAGAAAATGCATTCGCAATACATGTGCATATGCAAGCACATGCACACTGGCTTTCCAATTAACACGCAGCACTTCCAAAACAATAGATAAGCCATATCACAAAATATAATAATAGTGCATATTTTGCAAAAACAATAAAATTTTGTATAATGCTGCAATCTGTAATTGCTACCTCTTGCATTTGCAATTTCCCATATATGAAAGACGTTTATTCTGCCAGTATCCTAATACTGATTTAAACAATCCCAAGGCCCCTCAGCAATTTGCTGAGATGCTAAAGGTTAGGGTTTCAGCTCATTATTATGTCACGAAGAGTATTGGAAAACAAGCTTTAGTATTTGTATGGGGATTGCATACATCAAAGAACTTAAAACCAAAGAGTTGCCCAAGGACATGAAGCATTACATCGTTAAAACTAAAGGTTTTAAACGCACATGTAATTATTTATTCTTATGTTACGATCTTTAAAAAATTTGAAATTATGTTGGGCTATTGAGTTATGCCAGATGGATTTCAACAATAAGATGATATCATTTAAGGAGCTTAGAAAGCAATGTCACATTATTATTATTTATATTTTAAGATACAGTATATTGCATATATTTATTTTCAATATTAGATCCTAACTCAAACAAGCCGTCATACCTTTTAACTAAACTAACTAAGAACTCTATCTACACGTTTAGTAGTCCGAAACCTAGATTTATTTGGTACAAATAGCTGTTATTAAGAACATAGCATAAGTTTTATCTTCTAAATTTTTTATTACTATACCATTAACACCTGTTAACTTTATTGTAAGTACAACTTCAAACACAACTTTTTTAACTAACACGTAAAACTATCGTTTTTATAGTAATTGCTAAGCAATTACATTTAATAAACGATACTGCAACAACTAGCTATCACTAGTTTCTTGTTTATTTATGCCCCTCACATTCATAGAGTGTTAGGGAACAATGTTCACCAATTAAGCCATCAAAGTGGAGAAAAAGTGACCGAAAAATTGAGGTCGCTTGGCAGAAGGCAGAACGCGGAAAAAATGCGCTTTTTACGCGGCGTCAAAAACCAACAAACATCGAAAACACACTCCCAAAACACTTTTCCCGTCTATAGCCGCCTAATCGGCGACAGTATCGCATGGCATGGCATGGCGATAGAATGGAGGGATCTCCATTCCAACCAGAGGGCATAAAGAACTGCACGCCGGTTTCCTGGTTCTTGGGTACTATGTTCTGGGCTCTAGATGGCAAGTTGGTCGAGAAAAAACGGTCAAGTGCATCAAGCTGCATGCCACCGGGCAAACAAGCAAGCGGTTTCCAACTGACTGCCTAATCCCCTTAAACGGCGCGTTTTTTTCGCAGATTTCACTCTGAATTCTGCACTCTGGACCCCGAACACCGAACCCCGAACTCTGTGCACCCTGCACTCTGCACTTTCCAAGTGCCACTGGCTTTTTGTTTCACCGCAATTTTTGGCGCATCGTCGAAAGGTAACAGGCAAAACGGTGAAATGGCAGTGAAATGGCGGTGAAATGCCACCGGCTTGACCTTTGCACACACGGCTGCAGATTGTTTTTTGCGCGAACTCTCTTCATATCACTGGCGTCAACGGTATCACGGCAGTTGCCAACTTAATTTCCATATGGTGCAATTTTGATGGCTCCGACCGTAATTCAATGCCGTCCGCTTTTTTCCCCGTTGTTTGCAGCTCGTTCGCGGTGTAGTGTCATATGCAGCAGAGGAGAAAAAATTGGAAAAAAATGGAAAAAATTGAAAAACACTGGTGGCCGCTAACAGCTGCCAACAACAGGAACTGCGATTTGGCCAACATCAGCACCTGCCATTGAGACAAGATGGTCAATAAAGGCTCCCAAAAGGAAAGTCAATTTTACAGGAGTTTTGGCCAGGAATATTCTTTCTCAGATATTGTATAATATATCTGTAACCTTTCTAAATAAATACAATATTTTTAATATAGTTGTATAATTTTTTAAAGGAATAAAATCCTATTTATTAGGTCGGAATTTTATGCAAATCTCTTACTTTTAACCTAAATCAGATTATTCTTTTTAAGATATTGAACCTAAGATCTATTGAACTACGTAATTTCTACATAATTGTGGTTTTTTGTACATAACATTTTAATCAATCAAGATGAATTACAAGTTTTTTAGTTAGACGCTTTTTTTAAAAGATTTTAAACTATTTTTAATGCTGCTATTACTCTAAATATTGCTTCATACAATAATATTATTGTTTAATACTACAATGCAAAAATATCGAATTTAAAATAACAGTTTGAACCCTACAATATTCATTTTTTAATTTCAAAAAAATGATCATCTTTTTTGTTTTTTAAAGGAAACGTTTTTAAGATATGCTAGTGAGTTTACAAATGAGATTTTCTTAATTGGATCATAGCCAATAAAGCTAATTAAAAGTTATAACTTCTATTGACACTCTATCAAATTCGCCAGCTCTGCGAAATCTTTTCAAGTATGCATTTGTAATGACAGGTTAAATTGACTCTTTGTCCCACTTGTTGGCCAAAGTTCTTGGCTAGACTCCTTGGCTCAATGATACTAAACTAAAGTAAAACTTTCCTCAAACGTCTGGCATCAGTTAAATTCTTTTTAAGACCAAAGTTCACAAGGTCGCACACAAATTTCGTGACTTGGAAATTTCTTTATGCAAGTGTTATTAAATTTGCGACCAGACTGCTCTACTTTTTTTTTTGTTTTATTGAAAAGAAATCAGGAAGGGAAATCTTATGTGGAATGTGCTACAAAACAGGAGCTGTCTTTTCCTGAAACAGAAAAATACAAACAATGAGATGGAGGAATTGTATAGATCCACATCGCCACGTGTGAGCTGTAAAATGTATAAGTATGTCAATTTTTAATTCGCCACTGAGCACTTTACGGGTAACACTACTAGCCCGGTTTCATCCAGAACGGAGGTAACTAAACAAAAAGGTTTCTGTGGCCGGGGTAAATGGACTCACGCCTTTATCACCGGCCTCTGGTGTCCACCGTAATAACCTTATTTCAGGACATTCGTAGGCTGTTGTGCCGGGCATCGCAAATCTGTTGACCACTGCCCGGGCACGACTATACATATATGTATAAAATAATATAATATAAGGCCATGTGTCCCGAAACTATGTGTACGCGCTTGTAACACATATAATTTTGAATATATATAACCACGGTATATGTACAAAAAGTAAAAGTTTACTTATGTATATATGTAGTCTCGATGTTGGTATGTGCGCATAATATATTCGTAATAACATTTTCGAAACCCGGCGTAAGCATTTTTCAGCCGTTTCATCCCTTTTCTGGACACTTAGGGGTTAAGGCTACAAAAGGTCCTGTCCACTCGTATATATCAGTGTGTGTATCTTTCTATGTGTTGTGCCACACCTCGCGCCCCATCGCCCAGCCTCCGCTAACCGCATCTATCACAAATTTCAGCTGCCAGCGGTCCAGGAAAGGTCCCGGGAAGGTCCTGAGTCCTGAATCCTGTCCGGTTGGGTCTGGTTATGGGTCGGGGACTGGGCCTGGGTCCGGTTAAGTCCGAAGTCCGTTACGGGCCTGTCCCGTACGACAGGCCTAGCGACACGGTTGACGTAGACCCATTTCGACCCCCCATCCCGCCCAAACCGCACGCACTCTGAGCAATTATTAAACGAGTCTCTGGAACGTTAAATTCTGTCCACTTTGGAGGCGGACTGTAGAGCCATCTGCGGCACCACTCGACTTCTGGGGGTAGTGGCTAGTGAGTAGTGAGAGTGACCACTCCGGTCGGCGATGAAAAATAGAAATCGCAAGAGTTTGTTTAACAACAAGTGAAGGGGTTTGTTTTTTAATGCCACCCCCTACCCAGCCTGTTTTTACCACGATGGGCTTAGTGCTCACATTTAGTATGCCATATAAGCCCACATCCATATACATAGGCTATAGGCATTTACATGTCAAGATATTTGTATGTACCGCCAATATACATACTTATTCGTATATAGGTGTTTGCTGGACTGTGTGTTTCGTTATTATAATAATGACCGTAGAGGAATACAATGTTGGTCGTTAAAAACTGCCAAAACTCATTAGGTATTTCAGTTTACTATGGACAGTGCAGAAAACTAACCCTTGAAGTGGTTGATACCCTTAGTTTTGTCACAGATTCCAGCACATTTTCACAGGGGATATTAAAAAAATTTTATTTAGACTATTTAGTCAGTCGAAACTTAAGAATTTTAATATTTTCTAGTAATTTTTCTTATATTTAAACTGCTTTTTATTTAAAAATAAAAATAATGTAAATATCAACTGATATAACAATTACTTTTCCTTTCGGTACATTATTCTTACGATTACCTGTAAATTAGCCTAGGTTATCCTTCGGTATCTAAGTTGATATTATAGAATAACCTATTAAAAATAGTTTCTAAACTTTAGAGGATATATTTTTTAGATTTATGCAAACAAAAAATTCCAATTTTCAAGGTAGCAAACTGGAACCGCAGGAAATTCGGGCTGGAATTAGCCATCCTGGACGGCATGTGTCATTTGTTAATGCTGCGGACCGAAAAGTTTGACACTAATACCCGCCAGATAAATACCTCTGCATAAAAACTTTATTTGCATGTCCTGCACGGCTAACAGCGGTGACGAAGACATCAAGTCATTTGTTAAGATTAGATAAATACCCACACGGCTGCTTAATATTCATATCCGGACATCCGTGCATACACGGTGATGTGGAAACCCGTTCCCGGGACTGATTTTAGCCCGGAACAAGTAATTGCAGATATGGTGTAAGATCGTCGTCTTGGTACCGAACCGGTATTTTGATTAGAATTCCGAATCCTTGGGTACGCGCCCAACTGTCATTTAACCGGACACCGGGATAGTCAGAAATGGAAAAACATCTCCTCTTTGGGATATTATACGACGTTTTCTCACGAATCCCGGTGTCCTGTAACGGAATTTTCAACTGGCTGATTTATTGACGATGGGACGAACGTTGACAGGGCTTGAAGTCCGGCGACCTTTAATCCAGTTCTCCATTCAGGCGCCGCGATAAGTTCCGCTCTTACCACAGACAAGAATAAGGGTTACATAAACATAACAAATCGGGCCGTGTTTTCCAGGCCCAGCGATTTGAATACTAAATAAAGAGTCGTCTTTTTATATCCAAACACTAAATGTTTTATGGGATATACGGGTTTTATTTTATTGTTTGTTAAAATAAATAAGGTCAGGGTCATCTTGTTACCACTGTCTATGTTTTCCAACTTCAGAAGCCTTTATTTTCTTCTTCTAAATTATAGGTTGGTGAGAATCGGGAATTTATTGTTCCGTTTTCTTGTTGATATTATTAAAGTAAAAGTTTTATACTTAATCTCCTTGGTAACATACCTGAGAAACGATTTCGAAATTGGTTTCTACTGTGAAAGTTCGCGATATTTTAAAGCGAAATCTCTTCTTACATAAAAAATGGTTAAGAAACGATCAGAGACTGATTCTGCTTTTTTTTGTGGTCATGGTTTTTTGCCTTTAGGCCTTCTGAATAAAAAACTTTGCGTGTCAGAATGTAGGCAACATAATAAGCCCCGAAAGCCAACTGAAATCCGGTTTGAGTTTTTGAAATCAAGTAGCGGCATGTCCCTTGAAAACAATGCGAATGCCAATTCGCACGCCTTGGGAGTCCCTTGAGTTCCCCTGGTCTCCCTAACCTAAGCCTCTTATCACCGCACATTCCACGTCTGATCAACTCAACTCGTGTTAATAACGAGACAATTCTGACAATAAAGTGAAAACTTTATCGCGCACAATGACATATTCATTAGGATGTCCTTTCTCAGGATGACATCGGTCCACAGAGCAGAACAGAAAAGAACCGAATAGGACAGCCTGTCCGACTTACACGCGCTAATCAAAGGGGATGAATATGAATACCCTTCCGGCATTTCATATCGTGGTTGCGATAAGTTGCTGTGGTAAACGAAGTGGCGTTTCTGAGAATGCTTTCTCAACATCCTCCAGGTAGCAATCAAAATATTGTGCTAATCATGATAATTTCTTAAACAAACGGGACGACAAACTTTTGACTCGTCTCGAATTTCACAGTTGACCAACACCATCTTGATTTTCGATTAAATTAACTGCTTGAGGATACATATTATACTTATACTTAATTACTAACTTGTCTTGATTGTATTTAGCATATTAAGTACCATTTTTTTTGCTAGGACACTTATCCGGGGATATATCTTAAATTAAAATAAAATTCCTAATATATGCCCTTATCTAACTCTAAACAAACTTTTAAATCAACATTTTTCAAGAATATCGCCTCGACGCGAACCGGTTAGTAAAACAAACAAAAGCAAAGAGAAGGCTGATGACAAAGTCTCTGGTTCAGCTTTGATGTTCACAAGGACAAAAGGAGAACAATGCAGAGTAAAGGGAGCAAAAAATAACTATTGAAACAAAAACACTTTTTCACCAAAAGGCACAATAAATTGCAATTTGTATCAAAAGTTGTATTCATCATCATCCCAAGCCAAAATTATGCAATATCTGTGAAGCGCAATACTTATGCACAGAAGTACACAAATCTTTGTTAGTTATCTACTAGGGCCTTACAAACACATCTCGCCGGAATGAAAGGACAAAAGTAATTTCGGCTCTAGAGCCTACATTTTATTGTACGCCTAAATAAGGGGATCAGCCGCTTGAAAGACAATATTTAAGACTGGAATGTAAATTGCATTTAATAATGCGATTAGATAGGGAAAAACCATTAGAAGGCTAAGTACTTTAATGGTTTAAAATATAAATATTACCTTATAAAAATAATATTTTTAGGATTAAATCATGAATCTTGTAAAAATCTAAATCATCATAAGGTTGTTTTAGGAAATAATTAGTTAAATAAGTTTTCTTGTGGTCTCGTGGTAAATAAATATCCGAAGACATCGCATTTGAAGAGTTCTTTCTGAAATGTTTATTAAAAATATTCCACTAATATGTTCATTTGTAACGCGTACTGAATTATTTGAATAGCCCATCCCATTCATGAATAAAGTGAAAAATAAATATAGGTATTTTTTGCTCACAATTAAAATTAATAAGACTATTCTCTTTTATTCAAATATGAACTTCCGACCAGAAGGCATAAATTAACTTCACCATTGCGTTTTCGCTGGCCAAATTGGGGGAAGAATTTTAATGGATCTCCAATCCACAGTGAGTCTGCGTCCCATGTCCAGTCTGCTCACTTCAATTGATCCACAGTGGATCCACTGGAGGCTGGGATGGCGATTCGTGCCGGATGGCAGGAAAAGAATGGTCAGTCCTCCGCTCAGTTCGCGACTTAATCTTGCGCGATCGTTTTCCATCAAAGGGTTCCTGCTCACATGCAACTAATCTGATTGTAATTGATGCATGCTAGAGAACGTGGATGCGAATGCGAGTCCCAAAGAGGCTGGACACGCAAAATTCAGAGGGTTTCGGTCTCGTAGAGGCAGCCAAGTAACTTGGTAGCCAATTATTCAAACGCGAGGATAAGAAACCAAATAAATTGACTTTAACCTACATGGGCTTTGGGCGGGAATCAAAAATGCATATGCCTTACCGATCCTGCTGTTGCTGTAGAGGTGAAAATATATTATATTATCTTTACATTAACTGGTCATGTTTTACAAAAATGCTGAATGAGATCCGCATTAAGCTCACGCAAATTCCTCGCCATTTTTATGAACGCCCAAGCCATCCGCCACCGGTGCGGATGTGGTATCGATATTGGCAGCTCCATCCCTCATTTCGTTGGGTAATTTCAAAACCTTTTCCATTGTCAATCATATGCTTGCAGAATGTCAGTCATTCTGTGTTCCATTTTGGGGATCTCAAGTGCATTGAACTTTAGGTACCTTGGAAATATCGCGTTTTAAAATATATACATTTCCATATTCAGTAAAAAACAATTTTCTGAAAATTGTATACAACTTTTTTTTATAGTTACCTCACATAAGAGTAGAAACAATCAATTAGTTAAAGGCGTTAAATACATTATTTAAATAAAACTCAAAACTATAGCATTTCTATTCCCAATTCCTTTGTAAACTTTTAAAATATGATGTTTTCTTTGTGAAATGGTATGTAATAGGCATGAAATTACTCGTTTAACAATTCTATTCGGTCTTAAAAGAGATACTAATAGTCCTATCATCTAGCATCTATCACCCAGAGAAAATATTAAATAAAAACCAAACGGAATCGAACCATTATCTGAAGAGATGCCCAGAGTAGAGTTCATTCTACCCTCGCAAGAATCCATAACATCCATGGGTATTTCGGCATGGCCACTTATTTTGGGCACTTGTGTGCTGTGGCACCCCGTCTTAGTACCGCGATCGTGCGGGTTACGAGGCGACACAATATTGACAGCGGCTGGATCCGTCGATATGCCCGGGAGGGGATTGGTTTTAAGTAATTTAATCCTCGCCCAGAACCAGAATGCCACGAAGATGTCCACAAAACGCTGCGCAGAATACAACGCCGCACATGCAATGTGCAATCGAAAATGCGAAATGCGAAATGCGAAAATGCGGAGCGAAATGCGAAACATGCATACAGATCACGGCTGGCAGGCCGGATGGTCGACATGGCCACATGGATAGGTGGATGCATGGATGCATGGATACATGGTCACATGGATAGGTGGCTACATGGATGCCAGTGCCTATACCGATCCGATGCCGATGCCTGGGAGCACTGTCAGTCGCCTAATCATCGTAATAATTCGCCTCAACTTCAGCCGATGGCAGCGGCAATGGGAAGCCAAGCGGAAATTACCAACACGCGATATTTAATTTTTCCAAAAGGCGAGCCAATAATTCGTCTTCATGCCGCTGCCGTGGCGGTTGCCGCTTCAGTTTCTGTTTCAGTTTCTGCTGCTCCGGGAGATGGTGCCATTTTTTCGTGTTCGGCTTGACCGATGCCTCTGAAAAGGCTTTCCAAACCGTCGCCACGGAGGGGATGCGAAAACGAGACTCATTAACGCATAGCCCTGATGGCAGGACTCCAGATCGAACTGCTGACCTCCATCCAAGCCACTAACAACGATCGCGGGCTCCTCTCCAGTGGCTTCTTTTCATATCTCCTCAATGTCCAACTTGAATATGAATATGTTTTAAAATAAAGAATTTCGAGGTGGTTAGCTACAATATTTTAATGCGATTTTAAATACAAATGTTTTGTTATTTTTAAGACCAAAGCATCTCTACCATATACCAAATATCCAATTAAACAACCAAAAAAAATATTTAATATATAATATTAAAAATATTTAGTTGTTAAATAAAAAATTGTTTTTCCTACCTATGTATATCAAACACCCGTAATATGCGATAATATTTCAGACCCCAAGATTCCTTTTGCTACATTTACACCCTTAGGATCTTGTAGTTACACTGGAACTCTGTTATATTTATATAATGTTAATTGCATTTAATAATGCGATTAGATAGGGAAAAACCTTTAAATGGTTTAAAATAACCATATTACCTTATAAAAATAATATTTTAAGTATTAAATAATGAATCTTGTAAAAATTTAAATCATCATAAGGTTGTTTTAGGAAATAATTTTGTGGTCTCGTGGTAAATAAATATCTGAAGACATCGCAATTGATTTGGTACACTTACACCCTTAAGATCTTGTAGATACACTGGAACTCTGATATATTAATTTAATACTAAATCAACCTAATTTTTAGATGCAGTTTAGTTCAAAACTTTTTTTTATAATTGTTAAATTGCTTTTAGCAAAACAAAAAGTCAATTTAAAAGTCACGTATAAAAATTTCATTTAATTTAATTTTTTTGGAAATTTATAAATGTTCTAGAACATTATACATACATACAATCCAAATAATGGTAGGGAAAGGGTTGTCTTTCCTTTTCATTGGTGTAATGAAAAAGAATAACTTAGTTCTTGAGATTTTGGTTAAAAAACTGTCCAGGAAATGTCTCCAAGTGAGTTTTTAGTACTATACCTTTTGGGTAAAGGATTAAAGTATTTTTCGAAAATGTAATCCTTCTCCTTCTTATCTGCATTACAATTACTGAAGAGTAGATTGCAAACGTAAAAAATATATTTCGTAGTAAAAGTATCGTTAGATACTTGAGTACTAACGTTTTTGTAATTTTCAAAAAACTCTTCCATCCCCGTTTTTGCAGTGTGCAATACTTCCCCATTTCAAAGCGATAAACTTAAATTCCCATTAAATAAAGAAATGCAATCCTTTTAATCTTTAGAGATTCACACGTTAATTTTATTTTGTTTTGTTAATAAATATTTATTCGTTTCATTAGTAATTAGTTTATATGCTTATTAAGAGTTACGGAGATTACAGCAGTACGAAAACAAATCGATTGGAATGGCTGGCGAACGTGCCAAATAATTTAGCTACTTAAAACAATTAGTATTTGTTATTATAAGTGTAGATGAATTGAATTTGGTTTTCAAACAATTAGAGTCACACAGTCGATATTCCTAGTTATAACTAGCTATTATAGTATGCTGATCTATTAATACCTGTTGCAGTGATATTAATACATTAATTGATAAGTACAAATGGCATTTGCATTGCGAAATGATTCGTGTTGTTTCATAAATACTTAAGGTGGCTATTTAACAATAAAAATGGAGGTATTTACACTAGAACTAGAACTAGAAACTATAGAACTATAGAACTACAGATCTATTGTGTCTACTGCTCGGCATCGCTGGACCCGATGCTCTTGTCGGGGGTGTGGGATCTGCTGGAGGCCTTGGAGGCGCAGGATCGCACGGACAGATCCTCCGGCTCGCTGTCGCAGTAGCTTTCGTTGGAGGCCTCACTGTGGGCCAAGGGACTCAGGCGCTTCATCAGCGCTTCGTTGAAGGGATATGTGGCGATGTCGAGATCGGGTTCGGACCCGCCGTTCACCATCTGGTTGGGATTGTAGTGGCTGTTGGGTGCACTTCCTCCGCCGCCGCCGCCGCCGCCGCCGGGTTGCATCGAAGCTGCGGCCGCTGCGAAGGCCAGGAAGTTCAAGCTGGCATTGAAGAGCTTGCACCAATCCAGCAGAGCCGCCCCCTGGCCATCGGCTCCTCCGCCAGCGGTAATGGGCGTGGGCGTGGCACTGGCCGGAGTCACTGGTGCTATCACAGGCGCTAGATCCGCAGGATTCGGGAAGGGTGCTGGCAGTAGGGGTATGGCGGTGTCCGGAAACATGGCAGTCTTAACCTGCTCCGTAGCTGGAGGATTCCCGTCCAAAGCATTATTGTTCTTATCGTTCATCTGCTCCGGCTGATTGGTTAGGTTCATCCGCTTGGCCGGATCCTTGGCCCAGTTCTTCACACTCAGCAGGGGATAATTGTTTTTGCTGTAATCCTCGGAGGCAGCGGTTGAATCAACCACCTTGTTGTTGTTGTCCTCCGCCTTGGGTGCATCCATTTCGGCAGTCTGGGGAGGGGTTAGTTTGGAGTTGAGCAGGGCCAGGAGATTCAGCTGGTGCAGCATGTTGTTGGAGTAGTCCATAACTCCGGCCGACTGACTTGGATGCACTTGCTCCGGATGCAAACCGCCTGTCTTTTTGACAAATTCCACCAGGCTTAGTTTCTCCAGGAGCGACTCACCCTGCCCAGGATAATCGGCCGGGGAGTAGGGCAGTGCCCCAAAGCCCAGCTCCTCGTAATTCGGAGGCAGGGCCACGAATTTGGGGGGCAGTTGGAGTTGCAGCTCGAACTTGGCGCGCTTCTCTGGGGGCGTGTCCAGACCCAGGTGATCGGGACCCAGCTGGCGGCACATGAAGCGCAGCTTCTGCTCGTTCTTGCACCAGCCACGCAGCGTGGACTCGGGAACACCTATATCACGGGAAACACTGGCCTTGGTCTCGCCATTGTGGATGCGCTGTATGGCGCGCACCTTATCGTTGGGCGTGAGGTTACGCAGCGGACGCTTGCCGCGCGTGCTCATCCGGATGTTCATGTGCTGGTAGGCGGAGATATCCATGGTGGGCTCTACGATTTCGATCTGAAGCGCGGACTTTGGCGGATGCGAATGGGACTCCGATTGCGATTGCGACTGCGAATGCGAATGCGACCACCGGTGTGCACTCCTCGAACTCGCAGAAGGATGTGATTGTGAATCCGATTCCGCGAAAGGCGAACGGCGAGCGGCGAACGGCGAACTGCGAAAGGCGACCGCCGAGATGAGCCGATGATGATTTTGCGGCGAAGAGAACGGCGGACCGTTTGATTCGACCAACGACCAATGGAGAACGAGAGGCGCCACTCTCTCCTTTCTCTTACTCTACCCCACCACCACCAGCGCAACAACTTGTTACTCATGTCCCGCTCGCGCCTGCTCTCTCCCGAAATTCGCTGTGCTCTGCGGGATATGGACTCTCTTAACATTGTCCTGGTCATCCTCTTGCCTCCCCTTCCGCCATCCTCTTCGCGGATATATTGTATAGATGTGGATGTGACTTTCGATGTGGATGCACATTTCCAAATTGTCTCCTGCACGTGGCCAAGTGTGTGTGAGTGTGATTGTGCTCCTGTGTTTATATAAAAACCAGTTATTTACCTCCCATAAACATTCTCCACTGCGAGAGTGTGTTTGGCCAACCTTCTCGCACTCGCATCTACATTCGCATCCACATTCGCATCCACATCCGCATGTGCGTGAGCGGATCTGATACGGACGTGGACCTGGTTGCACTTTTGGGTCGCGATTCTTCCAAAGAATAACACAATTTCACTCTGGATTATTTGCACTGACCATCTGTGTATTTGCACTAATTTCGTTGGCACTTCTTGTACCTTGTTTATTATGTTTTCATATCATAGACTTTCACCCTTATAAAATTAAAGTAAAAGAAAAATACGAATATAAAATGTTTTCGGGAATAAACATACATATATAGTACTGAAAATTTGAATATCCCTAAAAATATCAACTGTGGTCCATTTCATTAGTTGTGGTATACGGTTTCTAATCATTATTTATTCCACTGTCTTCCATATTTCAAACTCCCATAAAAGAAATACAAAATATTACACATTTTGTTAAATTAATGCAATCGCTACATTTTTGAATGTCAATATACCTAAAACATCCTTGTTTTTGTTGGTTAATACTTTGAATTTATTAAAAAAACAAATAAAGCTGTTTTCGCAAAATTAAACATCGCACACTAGACCCACTTCAAAACTTTTGACTAAAACTGTATGCGAAAAGTCGAAAGAAACATCGTTTTATAACGCAAACAACGTAATCGAGTATAAGGACCTTGTTAAATTAAATTAAGCTATGAAAATACTTTGAAGATAACTGGCGTTAGCACTACATTACAATTATTTTATATAACAAAGCGGCTGCGTAGTCAACTTATCTTTGCTATAGATAAACTAATAAAAGCTTTCAGCTTCGGATGAATGGAATATTTTAAAAGTTTTAAAATATATTTAAGCCAACGTTCAAAATGACTAAAATAATTCAAAACTTACGACACCAAATTGTATTATGTAAAACAATTGTACAATTTACATACCATGACTACCTAATCAACAAGAGATCCTTTAAAAAATTCCACAGAAATTCTGAGCGCGAAAATACGTACCAAGTAGTTGCCTACTTTTTGGCGAATAGTACTTAGAATATGAGCAACAATAAAAACCTCAATAAAATGTTATTCTCCTTATTATTAAATAAGTTGACTTTCATATTTTACTTACCATTATAAGTGTACCAAAGAAAATGTTAGTCCATTTTTTATAGAGTATTTGTTACGCAATGAAAAAATCACACATTCCTTTTTATAATACTTTTTTTATTGTGTTATTAAAAGACACATTTTAGAAAGTAAGTAGCCTTTAGTATTTATGTTTGATTTACACATATTTAAATAAATTTTCTATTAACTTTAATTTATTAGATTACACCTACATGTATTGATTAATTTCCGTGTTGCTGTATTTTATAACTATATCATTATTTATCATTAAACATTTATTTGTCACAAAAATGTACGTTGAATTAAAATCAACAAATAAACGTTTACTGCAGCTTATTAAATTGCAATAATTATAATAAAAGCTTGGTTGTTTATAAAATTAATCAAATTTCGTTTTAAAAATTATTTTGGATGCATTAAAACAAAACAGTGAAATTAAAATACGAAAATAAAATGTCTGTAATTTTATAAATACTTTCTGTATAAATATGAGGAAACGGTATTTATTTTAAGTCTCAATTTATACATACATACAAATTTAAATATATACATAACCTATGTTGGCAGTTAGCCCTTACATTTTGTACATACATTTTATTGTTATTATATACATAATTTGTTTCAGTCGAAGGCTTATTAAACTAATTCTGAACGCATACGTCAAATGCACATACCCATATATGTAAATATCTTAATATATACTACATGCCTTACCTTAAAGGTAAATAAAAAGAGATAACTATTCGGGGGCAATATTTGGTAATTACTTGCATTAATCGTAAACAATTCAATTCGAACAATTGTAAATGGCGATTTGATTGAGGTGTGCAATAAAAACTAACAGTTCATTAAAAGGAAACAATACATCATGATTAAATATTCAAATATTGAGCAATAAATGCATGGGTGCGGATTTTAGTGGTATCTTCGGATGCCATCCAAGTGCCTTTTAAGAAACAATCGGTAATTAAAAGTAAGTCTTTAACTTATTGTGCTGGTCATCAAAATTCGATTAATGATCACTGATATTGCGTATCAGTAAAATTGTAAAACAATTAATTGTATTGCAATGCATTATGTAGATGCCTGTGAGTATGTGGATTCAGTTTGCTAAAAATTTATTCGTGAGTATATTTATGGGAATTTATCAACAATTGTGAATATATGCGTGAACTTTTATTTAACACCCCTTAACTTAAATTTACTTTATCGTTAGTAACAAATGTTAATAGCTTATAGATAATGATCCCATTTGCCCAATGCAACGACCTCCCTCTTCATCGAAGGTAGCCAAAGTTAATCGAGACAGCTTATTGCATAAAACTCCATTTCCATTATTTTGAATAGGATTTGGCTCTGAAAAAAGGTTAATAATATTTATTAAACTAGTTTCTAACACTATTAGTATAACATTATATTAGTTATAAGTAATGACTAAAGTTTATTAAAAGATTACTATTTTACATTCATATCAAATGTCTTACCATCGTGAAAAGGTTCTTGAGGGTTACCCTCTTGTTTTTTGTTTCTTATTTGATCCGTAAAATGTGATATAAGTGCGTCTATCATGGCAGCTTGCTTTGAAAATATTTGCATCAGTTTTGATACTTGTATTCCGTTCTCGACAGCATCGAACTGAAAAACAAATAATTTTATATACTTGTTTTTATAAAGAGTAAATTCCCAAATACCTGCAAGAATATACAAGTGAGGCATTCGGGATCATCACTTGCACTTGGCTTTGCGTAATCCCAAGACAAATCCTCGTATCGCAATCCCAGCAAGAGAGTCTTTAAAAAACATGTGGTTGTATCGTTAATAGAGGCTTAAAAGTGCTAGATAAATATTTATCAAACTTACACATTCGTACGGATCTATTATAAAAACTCCCCTTTCATTAACTGCGACCAAAACCTCCATATCCTTTTGGTTGACCAATGCCATAATTCCCCTAACAGGCTGTTCTATTTGTCCATGGAAATATGCGGCGCTAAGATGATGTATTGAATAATTAAGATTTTATAAAATAGATTAGATACCATTTAACATACCCATAGAATGGTAGTGCCCAACAAAATTCCAAGTATTTCCTCATTAACTTTCGGGTGGTGGCTGTTTGGGGTACCCGTTTAAACTGTTCCAAAAGCTTGACCTCCGCAGAATTCTTCTGACTTATGGGTAGCCACAACCAAGTGGAGCTCTTGGCAACGTGTGGTGGCAAAAACCTGGCTTGATTTTCCCTGAATTATATAAATACATTTAAAGTTAGTTAATACTAAAATATTTATTTTAGTTTATTTGACTTACCGAAAGAAACCTATTGTATGGGTGTGGGAATTGTAGGGACCCAGTTCGATTCGAGCTTGAATACCACCCAGCATAAGTGAATGCACAGGCTCCATAATATATCTTCCTGTCAGCACATTATTTCTGGCTTCTTCATAAAGAAGCTCTAAGATTCGATGATCCCTGAAAATATAATTAATTATAAATTATTATTTAGTTTTATAGTTTTGAAATTGTAAATGTTTGTTAAGCCATACTTTATTTTCTCTTCATCTCGTTTGGAAAAGAAAACGTTTCTCTTTAAGACTATCATGGGTTCGTCAAACTTCCGATCACTGGGACTGCTATTGCTGAACTTCTGGAGCAAACTCGGCCACGCGACTCGCACGATATAGGGGCAGTGATGGGCCTTCAGCTGCATTTCCAGTAAAGCACTTGTCATCCACAATCCGAAAACACTCTGTGCCAGCAATTTGTTGGATATACCCAGCTCTTCACATCCCAAGGCAGCTGCCAACATCACTTGCGATGGACACTGCGATGTGCCCTCGATCTCCATGTGAACCGCCACCCGAGACATAAGATATACGCATGTAGGGATTACCTAAAAATGGAGTGAATATTAAAATATGCTAGAACTCGAATAGTAAAGGTATTATATTACATTTTGGAGAGCACGGGTAAGATTGGAAGCAGCTTTGCCAGCATTAGTGAAATTCGAAGTTGAGCTTGTTGCCATTATGCGTTTTTGGATTGTAGGATTGGATTGGGCATCGTTGCCGTTGTTGCATTTGTGGTGTTGTGGCATGAATGAGGAATTGGTGAGCACTCCTAAAAAGATTTGAACAAAAGATATTGATATGATCATTACTACAATCTTAAACAATATTTTGTGGTACAGTAATGGACGCCAGCAGAATAAGCAGAGCTTCGGCAGAGAAAATTGGTATCCCATGGGCTGGCTGCGCTGCTTCTGCTGGCGACCACTGATCGAAGAACTTAGCCTTTGACATATTTGTACTTAATCATTGTGAGTTGGAAAGCTTATAAATGACTAATCAAATAAATTACTTTTGAAATTAATAAACTTTTTCAAAGGAGTAGGGATACGATACTATGGAGAGTGATCTAAAGAGCTCTTACCGGATGGACTCCTCAGGTCGGAAAGGGGACAAAGTGCACTTGCGTTGTTCATCATATTGGCGCCCATGTCGGAGAGTCCTCCAAGACAGGGGGCATTTCCGGAGGCGGCCATGGCGGAGGAGACCTGTGCCGGCGACAGGCAGTCGCCCTCATTCTGCCCCGTGCTCACCACACTGGACACACTGGCCGATGAGGCGAAGGTGCTGCCCACCGCCGTTTGGATCTGGGCCGTGGTCACCACCCGGTGTACGGTGTACATGATCGGGGGAACGGGCATATTGACAGAGCCCAGGGAGACAGGCACCTGCTGGTCGCACGTGACCACACTGGAGCTATTCTGATGGGTTTGGGTGGCTGCCACGCGTCCACCACCGGAGCCATTGCCTCCGGCGCTCGGGAAGATCGCACAGTTGTCGAAGGCATCTGGTGGATCGGCCACCGAGCTCTGTAATTGGGGCAACTGATGGATTGGTTCCGGGTGGTTCAGCTGGTGGTTATGTTGAAGCGATTGCTGAATGTGGAGAAAGTTGGCTTGTTGCTGCTGTTGGTGCAAATGTTGCTGGTGCTGCTGGTGCTGCTGGTGCTGCTGATGCTGCTGATGCTGCTGGAGTTGCTGGTGTTGCTGGTGTTGCTGATGTTGCTGATGTTGCTGGTGTTGCTGCTGCTGTTGTTGTTGATGCTGTTGGTGCTGATGTTGCTGCTGGTGCATGTGCTGTTGCTGCGGCTGATGAGCTTGGTGCTGCGGTATTGCTGCTGCGGCATTATTGGCTAGATAGTAATCATCGCGACACTTGACATCCGTGGTGTTGTAATATAAATGCGATCTGAAAAATATACTTTGATAGTTAAAAACACTCAATTTTGTTATGTTTTAGTAACACGCACTCGTAGTCTTGAGTAGATAGCTTTTTTCGATTATACTGCAAAGTTCCCAATGGAACAGTCATTATGTTGATATAGTTCCCCGGATTGGCAGTATTTTTGCTGCATTGCCCACTGTTGCTGCAGACGGACCCTCCATACGGACTTCCCATGTTGCCGTTTCCACTGAGCGACTTATTGTTCCCATTGCGCGGCACCAAGTCCTTGGAGTTGTACCCCGATTGCGGTTGGCCGGAGCTACATGTCACATAATCCTGGCCCGCATTCATGTTCAACCCATAGTTGAGTTTGTTCGACGAATGTTGGGGAATGGAAGTCGAGGAGTTCTGCTGCATGGCGCTCCGGCAGTAATAATGATTTGGCTCCATGTTCTTGAAATTAAAATAAAAATCATTGGTTAAATATTAATGAAGAAAATAATAAAATAATTTAACATGTTTTAAATTTATAATTAAAGTTGTTTTTTATCTCACCGTTTTTATAAGTAGAACTGCTGCTAACAAATATGATTAATTGCTGTCAACGCCTTTTTGGGGTTCGCTTGAGCAATCAGGAAAGTCCTCATTTTATCTGGCAGTTGTGAATAATTCACAAAACTCCATTATTACCCAAATATTAGCTCTCGATTTGCATTTCTGAAATTTAAATAGATAGTAATTTATTGGATTGTTATTTAGAACCCTGATAATTACAAAAACCCAACTGTAAAGGTATTATCAAAAATGAAAGGTAGTGAATTAGATTATTTAAACATTAGTAGTGATCCAAAATTAACTTTGTTTGCATGCCATTAACATTCTGTTTGCTGGACCGTTCTCTATAGAAAATTTTATAATAACAAAATGGTCCTTAGTTCTGATTCTTGGTTTTTCGAGCAGGTGCAATAGAGGGTATGCTGTATACACACATGTCCGTACATACCTACACGAACATCTGTAGGTGCGAATAGGGGTACTTTTATGTACGTCATGCTAAGTCTAGTGCAAGGAAGTATGTCAACATGGGCATAACTTTAATTTTATAATTGGAGGCACGTAAACACTGTATGTTAATTTTGCTCACATGGATGGAAAAAAAGTCCTCCGTCCTTAATCAATACATGCCTTCATATGTATGCATACACACACACACTTACAGACACACACGCACATATCCTTCTAACTGGGTGGGACTTTGAAGGCCATAGTTTTTCACCGAACCATCGCCTCCCCAATTTAATTTTATTCCTTTCAAACGCGTTCCTTCGATTGGGAAGCACTCCGGATCTGGTTAAATGTATCTACATCTCTGCAAAAGCCTCGAACGCACTCAAACGGATGGCTTTGAAAAAATGTGTTACACGGACTTCGCTCGAAAGATACATTTTCCGCTGTATTGTCTTTTGTTGCGGGGCGCTCCGTGATTTGCAAGCTTCGGGCTTGTTTGCTCATTCATCGGGCCTCGGATGGCTTTATTTTTTCATTTCTATATTGGCCAGGCGAATGGAGGGTTTTTACTCAAGCGATTCCATATATCGAACGATGACGAGAAGTACCCAAAACTTTTTAGTACACAAAATGCCAAAACAGGCGAGTTAGCACCAAAATATCTACTTATACAACACCACTTTTGAACACAGTCAACCGAAGTAAACAAACACATGCAAACTCGGGCTCCATATGAGGCGCATGCGCCCCAAAATCCCTGCTGAAAATCTGCCCAGCAACCAGACTATCGATAAAAGACGGATTCAACCGTTTACAAAATCAATATGTACCGCTTTTTGATAAGGGACTAAAATATAAGCTTAGATAGTTCTGTATACAATCTCTTTTATTCAATCAACTAGCATTTCTTTTAAAAGCATTTTAAACACTTCTTATCAATATGGTTCAACATTTTGTATACAATTTTTATTTATTTATTTGTGATACTTTTGCAGTTGTGGGGCTGATAGCTTGACCTTTCCTGGAATATTTCTTGCCATGGACTCCTCCTTTATACTTTTCAGTAAATCCTTCTCACGAGCATTGCAGCCTTTTTCCTTGGCAAATATGTTGAGAGCTAGTTTCGCAGCCTTTCCTCTTTTACCAGTTCCTGGGGTGAGCTTCACTTTGAATCTATAAAAATAAATTATGGTTTTGTTAAAAAAGATTTATACAAATCAGTACGACTAATAATCCATTTATATTTAAAATAGGTTTTTTAAAAAGTTTAAGGGACTAAATAAAAATAAACACAATTTTAAGCTACTTACTTAAGCATTAAAAATAATTAACGAAATAATAATGATTAATTTTAACTTACTTGTAGTTTTGCAAGGCCTGATAGGGAGCCACTACAGGAATTGCAAAGAGCAACTCATCTCCCTCGTGTGGCTGCCCAGTCAGACTGTTGAGTATATCCACATCACCGCCGACGGGCACTTCATCAGCATCCTCCAATTCCACTGGGTTTTTGGGAGCTGCGCTTTTATCTGGTTTCACATACTGCTTTATAACCTCGCTCTTCTCCACCACTTTTTCAGCAGCTGCCTGGGGCTTTTCCTTGCCCGAAGACTTGAGAATCATCATACGAATTTCACGCTCCTCATCATCTTGATCCTTGTATTTTTGTTTCATTTTCTTCAGTTTGCCCTTCTGACCTCTCTTAACCTGCGATGGATTTTTGGGCTCAGTGCTTACAGGGGCAACTTCCTGTTTGGCAGCTTCCTGTTTCGCAGCTCGTGCTTTGTCTTCTTTAGTCTTTTTAGCACTAACTTGCTTCTTGCGGCTTGGACCAGCCAAAATAATGGTCGTTTCCTCATCCAGGGGTTTAGTTGAAAGTTTTTCGACCACCTCTTCTATCTCTTCAGTCCCTTCGTTCTCTGCATTTATGGAGTCGGATCTGACTATTATGCGGCCAGTATCGTGTTCAATCTTTACTTCCGTATTGGGAAAACCAGTAATCTCAGTATTAGAACTTTGCTCCTCGACATTTGTAGTGGGATTTGTTTCAGTATCTTCACCGTCGGACAAAAGATCATGCTCAACTTCAGTTTCTTTAACATTTTGATCAATCTGATCATCATCCAAGCTTCTAACTTTACGTTCGCCCAAATGGCGCTCAATAAAACTGTCTTCCAACTTGAAAAGTAAACTTAGACCCATAGTCAAGTGGCAGGATGGCAGGAAGTTCTTCTTTCCTCTGATCATAAAGCTACCAGTTGCCAAGTACTCTCCAGTTGGTGCGGTTTTGCTGACCTGATCACTTGTCACCCAGTAGGAATTTGTTACCACCTTGGCATCCCAAGCCACACTGTACGATATAGCCATAGATCCAGCTTCGAGCAACGTTTTGGGAGGTATATCCTCTCCTGTGGGATTCTGTATTATAACACTCGAGGCACCTTGAATCTCAGCGTGCACATAAATGTCTTTCGGACGCATATATCTGAAAAATATAATTTTAGTTATAACAAAGTAAACAATACAATGATTTCAAAATCCTAACCTTTTAACAATAAGCTCGTTCTGCTGCGCATCTCTGCCTCCAATAACCAAATAATTTTCAGAGCTTATAAACCAGTAAAACTTTTCAAACCAGAATACTTTACGGGCCTTTACGATGTTGGAAATAGTCCTTACTTCCTTGAGCGTTTGTTGTGTCTTGCGCTCAGCAGATTTAAGCGCTTTTTGGGAAGCATCTACCGTTTTCTTTTCCTTTTGAGCAGCTGAACGTTTCTTATCGTAGTATCGACGGGCGTTGGCCCAGGCAGATAGTGCTAAATCCACATCCACAACTGTCACCTCTGGAGTCTTAAGATCCTCGTCTTCATTATTATCATAAGGGTCACTGAGCATAAGCGATATATGGTTCGTTTCCAGCTTTAGCTGCTTTATGGAACTAGCTACAGCATCGCCATTCGCCTGGGCCTCCTTCACCAGCTCATGAATATCCGGCCAGGACAATTGACTAGCGATAGCCGACTGAACTGCCCGAATTGCATTATCCACCAGGCTTTGATTGGACGTAATAAGCTCTGCCTTCTTTCGGTCCACATCCTGAACTTTGGTCAACTCCTCCAGACGCTTTGCGTGGTCATTTTTAACATTGGACAGCTTCTTCAGAGCTTCACGCTCCTGATGCAGCGTTTTCATGTCAATCTTCTGCGATTCTTGAGTTGAATAAAATTCATCGACGGCATCCATAAATGACTCGAACGTGGCCTTTTCAAAGTTTTGAAATTGGACAAATAGGTAGGGATGGAATTCGATGTTTCTAAAGAAAAATTCCACTTTTCCATTCTCCGTCGGTTTCTCCTCTTTCACTTGAATAATGTATCCTTTGGTTTTTCCACTGTTTCCCTCGATTATAAGATCTTGGGCGCACTAAAAGATATAATATAATGGTAGCACTATTTTCAAAACTAATTATATAATTTAGATACTGACCTTCACAGCCTGTTTAAGAATTGGCAGGTCATTAACCATGTCGAATGGCTTCTGTTCCAGTTTAGCACTCTGTTGCTTCTTACGCTGCTTCTTACCACCTTTCTCTGGCTTTTCCTCCGCCTCAGGAGTGTCCTCGGCTTCTTCTCTTTTGATTACGTGATTATCCAAGCCGTGTGACAGAAGGATGTGCTCTATAACAGCCGGACCACAGTCTAAATTGGGCGTCAGGATCTGGCGCAAATAATCGCCGTTCTTGGCATTTTCCAGCAGTTTCTCCAGGGCCTCCGGCTGCAGTTCCTCGGTGGCCTGCTTGGCCCGTTTCACGGGGTATTTCTCGCGCATGGCGAAGCGCAGATTCTCGCCCTCCGTATGGGGACGCAGGATATACAACGTGGTCAACTCGTAGTCGGTCAGAATCACATTACCCCGATCGTAGAGCTCCAAAATAACATGGTAGGCGGCATCGCCGGTACCGAACTGAAAGTCCACGATACGATCGCCACCCAGTTGCTGGATCTTCTCCAGGCGCTTGTTCTTTAAGTGCTTTCTCAGCTTCATGCTGAATCCAGATGGGGCCATATTCTTGGGCCATTCGAATCGAGTGGTATGGAACCGGGTGCCGGATTCTAGCAGCAGGGTTACCTTCTCCACCGCTCCGGTCCCCTGCATCCGGAAGAGATAGGTCTTGTTATCCACGTCATAGATCTGATTCACTCGCCAGCCGACCAACCTGGAACATAAATATCACCTTGCCATTATCCCAAAATCGTTATAATCGTAGTTACTACATACTTTTGCAGTTCGGCCACTCCGCAGATTATATCAAAAGTATTGAAACGTGTCTTCATGGTTCCAGATCAAAAGTTGACGATGTCAACACGGAAAACGAAAGAAATTGAATTTATCTATCGCGCTAGCTTATCATTAAATATTAACAAACTTGCTATCTATGATAGATAGGTAAAAAACCTAAATGGAAACAGAATAAAAACAATTTTATTCCTGGCGAAATTAAATATCGGTGTATATAGTGATGGACGAACTTCAAATCAAATGTATCGATAATATGCGTATGTGTTGAGGATGATTGGGATTATAAATAAGTGTTTTGGGCGTGTATATTTACCAAACTAAATATCTATTTCACTTATTGCCTTACTAGAGTACTTTTAATTGTTTTGGCTAAAATTTAATAGTAAAATTAGTTTTCATTCATATCAGCTGTAATATATTCCATTCCATTTCGTTCCAAATGAACTATCGAAATCGTAGCTAATCGGAATATCGGACTGCTGTGTCATCTCCAATCTTCATTTGTAAATATGAGTACGGATGGACCTGTTGTCAATGTGCACGTGCTGTTTTTTGCCAAATCTCGGGAATTAGCCAATACCACCCGATCGAAAGTGGATGTGCCAACCGAAATCATTGCCTCCGATCTGCTGGACCAGCTGGTGTCCAGATTTGGCCTGACCTCCATCCGGGATAACCTGATTTTGGCCCACAACGAGTCGTATATTGATAACCTGAGTGATAGAATTCTGTTCAAGGAGGGAGACGAACTGGCCATCATACCGCCCCTCAGTGGAGGCTAACACATTCACCATGGATCACGTTAAACTCGTTAACAACCCCATAGACATCGCCCATATCCATCAGTTGCTGGCTGATGAAGGCTGCGGAGCTTCATCGGTTTTTGTGGGCACAACGCGCGACAATTTTCAGGGCAAAAAGGTGGGTTTGCTATCTCAATCAATTAGATTCTTTGATTCATTTGTACTTTATGACCTCCCAGGTGGTGTCATTGGCGTACGAGGCCTACGATAACATGGCCCTTAAGGAAATGAAAAAAATATGCTCCGATCTTCGATCAAAATGGCCTGAGCTGAAGCACATTGTTATATATCACCGATTAGGAACAGTGCCCGTTTGCGAGGCCAGTGTAGTTATAGCCGCCTCATCGCCACACCGATCAGAGGCCTTAGAATCAGTATCGTTTGCAATAGACCAGCTCAAGACCCGGGTTCCCATCTGGAAAAAGGAAATTTACGAGGGCGACCACGACAGTGCGTGGAAGGAGAACAAGGAGTCCATCAGGCCCAGTAAGATCCTATGAATAACCACCATGACATGTATTATTTTTATTTGTACACTTGTAAATACAATTAACAATCGAGCAATAACAATTTCTACCGCTTCTCCTCTGTGCATGTACATTGCAGAGAAATCTCTAAGTGCCTTTAACTACGCAGCTTGTCCCTGCAAAGTGGAGGAGTCGCATGACGTTCCACGAACTCTGGTGCAAATTAGAGTTAATGACGCCGAGTTAGCCAAGCGTTTAGAATGTTTTGTCAACAGAAAACGAGCCGAGATCAACTCGCAAAATGTAATTGACTTCAAATCGTCTTTCGCTGACTCAGAGAAAGACTTAAGCGATTCCTGCGCTCGTACACAGAGCACAATTATAAAGCAGGAGCAGTCGAATTGTCATTTAAAAGGTGGGTACTACTTCTATAATTAAACTTCTTCATTATATAAACAACATCAAACAGTCCGACGGGTAAACAATCGCTGTGGTCCCCAACAAATGGAGTTGCGGCCTAACTACGAGCTTGAACTGAACAAACTAATGGGATCGCGTGACGGCCAAAGCGACCCATCCAAAGAAATGAGAAAAGCGCTGCCCAATTCGCGTCTACAGGCAATTGAATCATACATGGGCTTAAGTACCGATAGCGAGGAAAACATTTTTACGAGAATCAAAAAGGTGGAAAATAGAATGCTGCAGCTGGAGTCCATTTCCCCAGAGTATAGACACTTTGTAGGTTCTCAACACATTTCCATTTCTGTTAGTTCTATAAATATTCAATGTACTTCTAGACAACTCTGGTGCCGCAATCTTTGGAACCCCCGCCGCCGAAAAAGATCAGAAAGAAATCGTACTCTGCCCACGAACTAAGTGTGTTCATTCAAAAGATGAAGGATGACAGGGAAACGAACGAATAATAAATCCATATTTGCACATAAAATAAACATTACCAAAATTATTTTTCCTTGGTTTATAAATGAAGTAATTTATTTCAACATTCCAACTATTTGTAATAGTTATTTTAAATGCGTAAATGATGAGAGTGAAAAAATTCAAAAATTTTTGTTTACAACTAAGGAATATGAATAAGCGTGGCTGATTTGTTTCTGTTAATCGGTCGTCAAGCTTCATAGATTACGCCCGAAAATCTAATGGTTATTCGTTAACCAAAGGAGCAGCTTACTAATTATGTAATACGTGAAATTGTTAAACCTTATTGTTGTTGTTGTTTTCAGTTCCTAGCACAGAGTGGGGAATTGAACTTCATCGTCGACCTTCAGGGGCTTCTGAGCGGAGCGGCGTTTCTCCCCGAATCTGTTGTTATCCTGTCTGTTTTCAAAACCGTTGCTGGGTCCGTTGTTAAAGCGCGGTCCACGGAAACCCTCTCCGCGAGGACCGTCGTTGCGGAAGCCACCCTCTCCACGAGGTCCCTCGTTGCGGTAGCCACCCTCTCCACGAGGTCCGTCGTTGCGGTAGCCACCTTCTCCGCGAGGTCCATCGTTGCGGTAGCCACCTTCTCCGCGAGGTCCATCGTTGCGGTAGCCACCTTCTCCGCGAGGTCCTTCGTTACGGGTTCCCTCTCCGCGAGGTCCATCGTTGCGATAGCCACCCTCTCCACGAGGTCCGTCGTTGCGGAAGCCACCCTCACCGCGGAACCCTTCACCACGGGGACCGGCTCCTGGACGGGGTCCCTTTCGGAAGCCGCCCTTGCGTCCATCATTAAAATTGAACTGGATGTCCACGATGCGCTGAAGACGACCCACTCTCTGAGGATACAGCGAGGGATCGTACTCTAGCTCGTCCTCGCTATTGCTCTCCTTCTTCTTGCTCAACACCACCATCTTCTTCCATTCTGCGTTGTCAACAGCTCCCTCACCAGCCTTGCGCAAGTTATAGTTGGGCTTGGCACGCTGATCCCGCAGGGCCTTCCACTCGTCGAGGGTCATCTGCTTGGACTCATCTTCCTCAGCGGCCATCGCGGGATCAGCCGACTGCTCGTTGGCAGAGTCCTCTTTGTCCGCCTGCGGAGACGACTCGCCGGTGGTCTTCAGGTCCTCGATGTCCTGCTTCGGGGACCCCCAGTTGTGGGCACCGCCGCCTTCGCGTTTGTCAATTGACTTGACGCCTGCAAGAAATGAATTGTTAATCAATAATTATATGTAATTATTTCATAAAGAAAAGCCAATTAAAGGATTACAAATATAAGAGGCACGTTATTTTTAACCTAGAAATAACAGAAAGCGTTTAACCTGTGAAATTTGTTGGCATTTATAAATTCAAAATGACAGATAACCCAATTTTTTATAGAAAATTCACAAGTAATAAATCTATATACATATGACTGATTAGAAATCTTTTTCTTACAACTAAGTAATTGATTTAAAGTATTTAAAAGTAATTGTTATTTAACATGTGTTTCCAAAAACACACCTCGCTGCCTTAATTTTAGACCATTGAAAAGTAATGGCTATGAATATTTACAAACACGTTTTGCGCGGCTCTTTTTTTTTTGTATTACTAGTGCGAACTGAATTGATAAACGCATTTACGAAAATTTCAGCCCCATAGGCTCGAAAATCACGTGAGAAATGTGTGCTGTAGTAGGCGATATGTAATCTTGTTGCCAAGGGTTCTATTTTTTCTATATACATTGCAGCATGCCGCCATTGCAGGTTAGCGTTTTCCCCCGCATGAGAAAATCGAGAATTTTCGATTCTTTAGCCGACTTGAATTGTAAACACGAGAACAAAGAAGAAATTCTTGGTATAATTACCGGTTTTATCGGATCCCGACTGGCGATCGAACTCGCGCTTTCCGAACTTCTCGCCGGCACGGGCGCGTGGTGGTCCCCTGTTATCACGATTGTTGAACTGACGCTGGGGCAGCTCGTTGCCGAACTCCCCGGTTGATTCCTTGTTTCCGTATCGCTGGTTGTTGTTGCTGTTGTTGTTATTGAAGCGGCCCTGGTTGTTGGCTCCGTTGGTTGTGGGGTTCCTGGTACGACCCGAATCCCCGCCAGACGGCACCAGTTTGCCACCACCCTTCACCGGACTCGCGTTCTTTGCCGCCGGATTGGTAGGGTTGGCCTTGCGGGCCGACACCACCGGCTTGTTCTCCTTCTCCGGCTTGCTCTTGGGAACCTTGGGGGCTTGCGGCTCCGGTTTCTTGACAGGCGCCACTACGGCGGGAATCTGTGGCTGGGCAGGCGCGGAGGAGTCATCGTCGTCCATGAACAACAGCTCATAGCGGTTCTTGGCAGAATTGTCCATGTTGTAAAATGTCTACGAATTACAAGTGAACCAGATTTGGGGATTACTTTGGCTTTCGGTGGCAACGATTGCTTATCAACTTATTGGCACATGGCCGGCCGAGTGCTCAGTCGGTGAGATAGTCGGTTAAAATTGCGAAAACGCGGAGCAAATTACGCACCTCGCCGGAAACGAAAGTGAAGGGAGAAACATCGATGATCGATGGTCCCACGAACGCATCGATGGTTTCCTGCCAATCGATTGTTGCTTCGGACTATCGATGGTGGTCGGTGCGATAGATACCATTTTGATGGTGTCCATAAAAAAACAACTGGAAAAGGGATTTTTGAATGTTTAAGCCTAGTACACGAAAACCGCGAGCTAACCATAGGAGTGAGCGAGAGGCAAACAAGTGGCTAACGCTTTTCGTCGGGTCTGTTTTTCAGCGAGGTACTCAGATGAGCTAAGGAAATACCAGAAAAATACCAGATTTAGCGAGTGAATTTCGATAAACGCCGTTGATCGCGGCGTTAACATAAATAAAAACATCCTTTAAACATTCCATTTCTTTTTGCACCAGCAGATTCGTCTTTTTAAAATCCTCCAATACTTCGTTTATTAATAAAACAAATCCAGTTGCTTTACAGTAAGACCATGCTACATGCATTGCGTGTGTACCTTGAATGCTGCGGTTACACTACAAAGAATACGATTTTTCGACTAGTGAAACTCTTAGCCGATCCAAGTAGTTGGCTTTAATAGAGAAACTTACCTTTAATGGAAAATACAAAAGGATGAGTACTGCAATTCATGTTTATTAAACATAAATTAATAACCGATATATACCAGACATCAAATTATATAGTCAAATACAGCCTCACTAAGCACCGCAAGATATCGGGACAAAAATGATCGATATAACTTTCGCAATAAATTCATTTCAAAAAACGTTTTCATGTTTATTCAAAGTATTTTTTAAATAGTTTTTTTAGTTGGTAACTTGCTTCAGTTTCTTGTTCAATATTTTGAAAAATAAATGAAGAATATTTTTCTGGCATAAGTAATTAATTAGTAATTTAAGTTATGCGAATTATTCATCTATGTAAGGGCCGTGGGGGTACCAGAATCACAAATTAAAAATTAAATTAAAACCCCAAAAATCGCACCAAACTATCGGTATATTCAAATTAAAAATAGGTATACATCGATGTATCGATGGCGCCCCGAGGTTTCTTCCAGCTCTAGCAGTCGGCCCCATCACCAAACCTAGAATAACTTTCGGCCCGTAGAGACAAATGTGACATTTGTTTCTTTGATGCGTTGCCATCGAAATTCTCTGTCCTCTTCGGCCTGATGCAAGTAACAAATTCAAGTAAAGGCAAATTCTCCTTGTAATCGAGAGCGAGTCCATCGTGAATTGTGGCCATTGCGTACCGAACCGCGAGAGACGAGAGCCAGCGAAATTGGTTGCGAAGAAGGAAGAGGAGAGGGATCTCGAGCACCCAGGAAAATCTCCATCCACCACCTCCACGTCCACGGGCCCCTAGTATTCGCAAGTGGTAACAGGGCCGCGTTTGCGTTTCGCCGGTGAGTCCAAAATAAGATAATGCAATCTATACATATCTGTACCCGTATCTATAAGTTATTCATAAGGCTAGTTATAAGTGCGTGTGCTTAAGCTGGTTCCTCCGATTCCTCATGTGAACGCGGGACATGCAAAAACAAAAAATCAATACCGCTCGCCTGCTATATGCAGTTTCTTCTTTTTTTTTGGAGCTCGGGGTCTTACGGTTTTCTCCATGGATTTTACCTTGACCTCTTCAATTGCGCGAAACTACCTTTAGCAGCAATATAAATATTTCACCCCCAAAATGGTTGGGCAAAGACAAACAACTAATTGCTTTAAAAACATGGCAAAAATGTCGTGATGTCATTTCTTGACATGCTTTTTTGTTAGCCCTTTTTTGGATGTTAGTCGCATTGAAAACGAGTATGTTATTATAATCGGGTCAGGCAATGGGGCTCCTTTTGGTTTTATGCATATGTCGGCTCTCCGTTTCTATCAGTTTTTCGGGGGTGGTTTTACCCCTGCTTATAGATAACGTTTAGCCCAACTGTAATTTGTACACCCTGAAGAGGTGATTTCCTGTAGCAGTATTATATCCAAAAAAGTGAAACAAGTGATTTTCACGTTTTACTCTTTTTTGAGTAAAAAAGTGAACGAGATCTTGAATTCTTAAGCAGTGAAACAACGAAATATGCAGATATGATGGATACATTTATGTAAATCCGTCCACTCAGCAAAAAAAAGTTCCGCAAAATAATATGATCGGAGTGGTCGCATTGCTTGCACTTTGAATTCTCTTCTGATAATCTGCATGTCTCACTTTTTAAGGATTATTCCAAAATTTTACGAAATTGTAATATTTGGACTTCTTTTCTCATCCGGGTGTTAAACTAAATTAGGTTTTAGGCTATAAATTTCAATGTGATTTTTGGGCTTAGAGCCGATTTTTAGTTAACCATGCGAAAGAGGAAAGAGGCCTTGAAAGAATTCCATCCATACTTTTTTTAAAGTCCATACGCAAAAACTGTGGTATGTACTTAACACCTTTGCAGCGATTTGTATTTCACTGCGACTTAAAAAAGTTGATTACAGCTAACCAACTTTTACAACTGGCATAACCTATAGTAATATTAAGGTAGTCAAAAGCAAGAATTTATTTTCGTAATTGAATTTAAAAATATATATTTGGAAAATATCCATTTTTCTTTTAGTTTACATAAGGCTTGTTATTTATGAGCATAAAGCATAGCACTCATATCGATATAGTCGATATCAGATTTTTTCAAAGTGGAATCAAAACACAAATTAAGAAAATTGCTACCTAAAGCATCTAAGGTTTTTATCAATTTAAAATAATCCCAATTTTGATTGCTCTCAGCACAGAAATCAAATCCATTGATTTATATTTACGAAGCGTTGAAATGCTTTTTTACAAGTTTAAAAAACTTGTTTTTGTACAACAAGCTGATGATAAAATCAAAAATTTGTTGATTCAATAAGGTATGATGAGCTTTTTAAAATAAGAATTGAAAGTGGGCTAGGAATGTGAACACTCTTCTATTCCCTAAAGGTTAATACCCTTGAATAGTATTGGAGTCTCGTTTCTTCAAGTCTCTTTTTCAATGAGTTATTCGAAAGTTACGTTTACAATATTCTTTTTGAAACGAAAAATCTTGAATTTTCCGAAATCATGATATGATATGGGTATCGCCATTGTGCCCCCTCATGGTCTGCCGAATGCCAATAAATGGCCCACACTCCAGCTATGTGAATATACAATGCATTAATTAAATCCAATGCTTTTCATAACCATTTTACAGACTTGACTTTTTTTGTGTTCCAATATATTCCACTTAAGATTTAGTGCTCTATCGCTAGCTCATAACATAAGTGCATGTAATTTTATATTATTTTATTGCCCAAATAATGTATCAAAAATGCTGTGGCGGTTGAAATGTTCGTCTTGAATTTCCACGGCTTTTTGATTTCTGTGAAGACATTATTAGCAATCCCATTGCACCCTAAAGGACAAATTTAAAACTGCTGTTTCCCATTACATTAAGAAATGTAGTATTTAATAACTGTTTTTAGATTTCTAAGAAAAGACTGATTAATTTAAGAGTAATTTTTGGTTATTACTTGTTTAAATTTCATATAAAATCATTTTTTCCTTCAATTTTATAGCAACGCAAAATCTGAAATCAAAACCAATATCAAATTTGTACCGGTTGGTACCCATAATCAAACAAAATAAATATAACTCCTGCGAGCCACATGCACATTAATTGATGTTAAACGGTATCACAAACTCAAGATGAATACCAAAAACATGCAAAACGATCCCATGGATGGGACAAAATTTCTTGAGCTCTTGTCAACAATATCATTGGAAGAAATATTAAAATTTGAGTTCCGCAATAACCCATCAAAAAAATGGCAATTATTGATAACCCCCACAGACGCAAAGTACATTTGTAATATTTGCCATGTTGTCCAATTCGGTGACAAGAATCTGTTTAGCCACCTTAGTGGTAAAAAACATAACGCAGTAATGGTATCTGAACAACAATTACAAATAAGAGTTAGGACTGCGGGTGGTCCACAGAAAGCGGTTTCAGAACCCGTTAAAAAAGGACCGCCAAACCCCAATAATAACCAAAACAGCTTGTCCCCCGTTGTTAAAAATTCCGTGGCTTCCAACAAAAATGATCAAAATAGCAATAACACTAATGCTGCGGTCAAGCCGACAGCTGGAAGTCCAGCTGTAAAAGCTCAACCCATTCAAAAGAAATTTCCAGCTACTGGCGTGAACGCTCAAAAAGTTGCTAGCCCTAATTCCGGTATAAATTCATCCATTCAAAAGAATATTCCAGCCAATAACCAAACACTTCAAAAAAATAATACACCCACTCAAAAGAATACATCAGGAACTATTACACCCGTTCAAACAAATACTTCAGGAAATAAGACACCCGTTCAAAAAAATACTTCAGGAAATAATACACCCGGTCAAAAAAATACTTCAGGAAATAATACACCCATTCAAAAGAAAATTTTAGGGAATACTCCACCCACTCCAAAGAAGATCCCGGTTATTGGTACGAACACACAGAACAAGCCCAACCAAAACGCGGAAAATAATCAAGTAAAGAAACCCGTTGCTAATGTGGCGAAACCGCCAAACTCTGGGGTCAAGAAGGGACTACAGTCAATTCCACCAGGCACAGCAGTTAAATCGAACATTTCAAAGAACACAGACGGTCCTGGTCCCAAGACTACTGAAGGCAATACTAATTCTCAGCCCAAACCTATCAATAAACCTGCTCAAAATGCACAGCCCCCATCAAAAAATAAGACCCAAGCACAATCCCCAGCTCAGACAAAGCCACAGCCAATCAAAACTGTGCAGAATGCTAAACCGAAGGCAGCGAATCCAGATATTGTCAAGAATCCGCTGGCCACAAAAATTACTTGTGTTCCGCTGGCCAAGCTAATCAGCTCAAATCCTGAGCCGCCCGATGAAGAGGCCGATGTCATAATTGTTGAAGACAAACCAAAAGAGGTTCCAAAAGGGCCGGAAACTCAGAAAAATGCAGTCCCAGTTCAAGTTACAAAACCAAATAATTCGATTCCCATTCAAACAACAAAACCGAATACTTTGATCCCCATTCAAACAACGAAACCGATTACTTCGAATGTAGTAAAAATTCCAACCAGAAGTGTTGGGCCCGCTGTACGGCCAAATGTTACTAAGGTAATAACGCCTTCTTACGCTGCTCCAAAGGATCATGCACCAGCTAGATACACTGGTGGCACATTTGAATCCAGGCGTCAAAATGAAGTAATGGGTCTCGTTGGGGTTGAGTACGTTTTGAAAATAGTAAGGAACCTGGCCGATAGGCATCCCAGATACCAATGTTGCTTATGTGAGATCACTTCTGATGAACAATCGATGCACAACCACTTGTTGGGCTACAACCACCGTCTAAAGTATTTTGACAAGCATTTCCCGACTGCAATGCGTCAGTACCGTCAGTATGTTGCCCAGGTGCCGGAGGGCGAAGTCTGCAAAATAATGATGCCCATTTTTGATAAGCTAGCAATGGCCATTGAAACCCATCACGGTCGAAAAACTGCCCATCTGTGCTATGAACACGAATACAACAAGGATCGCCAAGCTTGTTTCGCCGAGGTGTATAATAGAAAGCATTCATCGGAAAAGATGGGTCCGTCGTTTACCCATGTCGTTGACGCCAAAGAGGTTGACGAATTAATCGAAAAGGCTAGGAACAATATTCAGCCCTTGATGAACTTAGAAAATCCGAATCCGTATTACATTCCGCCATACGGATCTCAGGCTCCACCTAATTATGTCCGCTACAACAATGCGCCGCCAAAGAATATAGCCCAGCCTGTTGATGACGAAACGCACAAACGGATGGTTGAGAACTTTCTCAGGGACACCAGAAAAACTTCGGGCGATGTCCAGAAGACCCGAAACCTAAAGCGAAACCGTTCAAGGTCCCATTCGCCGGATCAGAGGAAGAGAGTCACCCAGAAAAGGCATTGGAATGTGGAGCGCAGGTCTTTGTCTCCCTTGCGCGATGGGGACATTTGGCAGGCATACCGCCACATGGTGGATCTCAAAGTGCGTGAGCTAAACGTGAGCTTTGACACATACAAATGTGACCCTGAACAACATCCGAACTATCAGACAGAGTGGCAAATGTTTTGGAAGCGCCGCAAGGATGAACTTACACAGGCTGGTATCAACCATCGTTCTTATAACTTCCAAAACGAATGGATTCATTTCTTTAATGCGCGCATCGAAGAATTGTACAATCAAGATATTGAAAATATCAAAATAAAATGCCGCGAAAGGCTGTGTTTGCCAATGACCAATAACGAACTAGCCAACGAAAAGTATCACGTTCATTTGCCCCAAACTACCGAGTCCGGAATGAGTAATCCCGAATCTAACAAGAGTCCTCAGAAAATGCCCATGGATGTGGATCCTCCTATTGTGGAGCCACCGAATGTAATTCACGTCCTTCGTCTTTTGACTGCTTTGGAGAACTACCTTGGAAGTTTGGGTCCTTTCGTTACAGAAATGCTAGTAAAAGCCTTGCAAACCCAGAAGGTTTATCCTGAAAAAGTCCACTCCTTAATTTTGACAGCTGAAAACTGTGCCATTTTGGAAACAGTAAAAGAAAAGTTTACGGGTCTCCTGATCTCTCAAATTTATGATCCCGCTAAGGAACGGGCTTTGAAGAAAGCGATTAATGACACCGAACTTTTGCTTCAAGAAGCCAGTAAACATAACATTCCCAAAAACACCGCTCAGCGTGGTGAAAAACCAGATTTGCCGATGGCTAACAAGAATCCGTATAGCCCCGACAAGCCATTGGATAAAACTGAGCTTGCGGCCAAGTTGGCTTCTTCTCTAATGTCCCAAGGCAAAACCTCGATTAACCGCGAAGAACTTCAGAAAATACTTCATGTATATAACATGATTGAGCAGAAGAAAAGACAGGACATACCCTCTACCAGTTCGGTAAATTCTGTGCCCAGCGCATCCAGTAACTTGATCCCGAACTCAAATAACAATGGTAACTTGTTGACACAACCCTCGACTAGAAATTTAAACTTTGCGAACAATGCAAACAACTCCATCAACAACAACTCCAGTATGTATACTGGTCAAAACTACTCTGGAAATGTGGCTCGCTTTAACAACCAACAAAACACTAACATACCTAACACCTTAACCTCAAGCGCGTATCCGACTGATCGTGGATTTGGCGGATCTGGCGGATACCAAAGCAGTCAATTTGGCACTGGAGTTCCGGCGATTAATCCAAGCAGCGTTTTGCGGAACGACTTAACTACGTCGTCGCTGTTCAACTTTAACACCAATTTGAACCCATCTTACAACAACCTTAACCAGAGGAATACTAATTTTTAATAGATAGCATATAAATCAATTAGAATTATACAAGAAATTTACATGGAATCCTTATTAATGTAACCACATCATTTTCAAATCAGCTACATTCATTGAAATTTGTACAACATTTGAGCAATGTAATGTAAATAAATCGATTTTATAATTGAAAAAAAGTTCTTCTTAATTATTATAATAAATGGTTGAAGTTAGTTTAGTTAAAATAAAGTATTCCCTTGAATAAGAACAACAACATCGTTTCTTTTTTTTTAGCTTTTTAGTAATATTTATTATGTAGACAATTTTTCATGCAAAAAACCTGTTTTTTTATTGGAATTCTTTGCACTGCACTTAATATATACTTTTGTAAAAATCAAATAAACTTTCGTTTGTGTAATTGGCCAAAATATAAATATAAAAGTTAAGAACTTGTCCGTGTTGTGCTGACTGTCTTGAAACCAGATGCCACATGTTTGTAAATCATACATCCAGTTAATGGGAAAGATGATAAGGAAGAATGTGTGTCTGGTAATACGGTCTATTAGATTATAGAAGTAGATCAGTAAGCAAATACATACAGCGCATGGACCATCTCTTACAATTTATTCCGAACATCAGGAGGTATGCAATACCAGCACCGTACGTCAGAAGGAAAATCCTAACTTGGAGAAGGAAAATGTACTGTAAGGGTACTTAAAATATTTATCTACATGGAAATTGATGGACAACATTGAGACTGATGACTGCCCTTATTTAAGGTACATAGAAGCTAGACACCTTCCTCCCCTATTTAATACCATAATGGCTATCATGTTCGACGCTGGAAAATTATCTTCGAATTGCTAAAAAACTTTGTTTTGTAGCTTGCTGCGAATTTCTCTCGATCTTGAATATGCACTTTTAGATCAACATTCCTTAAAAACCGCAAAACCCTTTGCGATGGAGTACTCTACGTTGCAAAAGGTACGCATTAAATGAAAAGTAACTACATAACATTATACACATACTCAAAGCATTTTTTTTATGGAAACAAGTAATTGATACTTATTTATGTTTTAATTTTTATTGCGGTTACCGTGATGTATTAAAGAAAACCCAGAAACTTGTGTAAATAATGCAATTATCTTGTTGAAGGTTATCACTTTGTTGTGAATTCGTATTTCTATTTCCTTTGGTTAAAAACTAAAGGAATTATTTCCTTATCGAAGGGATTTACCTATGGATTTCAACAGGATCAAAAGTGAAACTTCGTTTCATCTGTTGTTTTATAAGCAAAAGGATCAATTTATCAAAATCTCGCCGATAAAAGTGATAAAATAAACCTTGCTATTCGTTGATTTTTTAGATATTGCTATTATCTCCATTTATATGCGATATCAGGCAAACATGTTGACTTTTATCGGAATGGTATGACTGACAATATACGAAGCTGCGGTGTGTCAGTCCACCTTGATGCATATTTTTTTTTGTTCCAAAGTTTATAACAATCATTTAATAATTTTAAACCCGTTAAGCCATAGCCTTGATCAACAAAAAGATTTCCCTTCTATAAATTTTACATGAATGTTTTCTTATTTTTATTTATTCTACCATTTCAGGAGTCGTTATGCCTTCTTCATTGTGTGAAGCACTCACAAATTCTTCGTAAGTTGTAAACTTCCTCCATTTTTTATTTTACAAGAAAATATTTTATTGCCGTTTTCTAAAACAAATTTTGTTTTTGTTTTTTTTTGTAGAATCAATTTTGATTATCAAAAAGAAGATGATTGGATAACGAGTGGAAAGCTGGGTTCGCGCGAAGCAGTTTTGGTTTTTAGGACGAATATACTTAATCCGAAAATACGCAAGACATTGTCTGAGAAGTCCTCTGCACAAGCGTTATCGGAAACAAAGGATAATGTAGAAGAGCCCGTTCCATGCCAAAACAAATCGGAGCAAAAAGAACCCACTTCTTCAGAAACAAATAGCAAGGAAGCTCTAAGCGGTTCGACGCAGCAAAAGATTTATTTATTGAAAACCCCGCAACAATGTGATAAATCGGATAAATTAACCTTTTCTAGCCCTTTTAAGAAGATACTTAATCGATATTCCTCGAGTGATACGTCCATTTCTAGTGAAGGTGAAGAGCCGGCACATAGTAGAGAATGCACATCGCGTGTACTTAAGACCAGTCAAAATACCATTAATATTAAATTAGCTGCAGATTTATCGAAGGAAAGTGGATACGAGTCTACAGCACCTGCCAAATCAATTTCAAATACTGAAGTAAGCGAAGAAGATCCGGAGGTGACAAGTGAAGACGACGACGAATATGGTATTAACATGCCTGCCTTTAAACTCAAAATTACCTATAAATTCCATCAAACGGAAACCAAGTTGCTAAGAAAGCTATTCAATGTCCATGGCCTTACTGAAATTCAGGGTGAAAGTAATAATTTTAATTTACTTTGGACTGGTGTTCATATGAAATTAGATATTGTGAGAAATTTGGCGCCGTATCAGAGAGTTAATCATTTCCCAAGGTAACTATAATCCATGTACATGGTTATCAAATTGTTAAATTGATTTTTGCATCACAGATCCTATGAGATGACCCGCAAGGACAGACTATATAAGAACATTGAACGCATGCAACATCTTCGGGGAATGAAACATTTTGATATTGTGCCACAAACATTTGTCCTGCCAATAGAATCCCGAGATTTATGTGTAGCCCATAACAAGCATCGCGGACCATGGATAGTAAAGCCAGCGGCATCCAGCCGGGGAAGAGGAATATTTATAGTGAATTCGGTAATTTTAAAAACAATTCATTTCATAATATTATTTAAATGCCTTTATTTTAGCCAGATCAAATTCCCCAAGATGAGCAGGCGGTAGTCTCAAAGTATATAGTGGATCCGCTGTGCATTGATGGTCACAAATGTGATTTAAGGGTATACGTCCTAGTGACGTCTTTTGATCCCCTTATTATTTATCTATTCGAAGAGGGCATCGTGCGGTTGGCCACAGTTAAATACGATAGACATGCGGATAACCTGTGGAACCCATGCATGCACCTCTGCAATTACAGCATTAATAAGTACCATTCTGATTACATAAGGAGCTCCGATGCTCAGGATGAGGATGTAGGCCATAAGTGGACGTTGTCCGCTCTTTTAAGGCACCTGAAACTCCAGAGTTGTGATACACGGCAACTAATGCTGAATATAGAAGATTTAATTATTAAGGCTGTGCTAGCATGTGCTCAATCCATTATTTCGGCCTGCAGAATGTTCGTTCCCAATGGAAACAACTGCTTTGAACTGTATGGATTCGATATATTAATCGACAATGCACTGAAGCCATGGCTGCTGGAAATCAATCTATCGCCGTCAATGGGTGTGGATAGTCCTTTGGATACAAAGGTTAAGGCATGCCTGATGGCTGACCTGTTGACGTGCGTGGGTATTCCAGCCTATAGTCCAGAAATGAGATCTCACTATGACCAAAAATGGTCACGATTCCGCAGTTCAAGCTGCCAAAGGCAGGCAACCCTGCCCAGCGTCTCACAAAAGACAAAAAAATCGAAGAAAAAGGGTGCCCCCATTAATCTTAATCTAACCGGCGAAGAGCAGCGCATATTGCGCAATGCACGCCTACAGTATTCTCGTCGTGGTGGATTCGTACGCATCTTTCCTACGGATGACTCAATGCAGCGGTATGGTAACTTCCTTGATTCTGCTAATGGCATTCCAATTTCCACGCCGACTGTACAGAGTCAGACATTCCAAACGCCGATTGTGCAGCACAACTACAACCAGATGCTTCACCAAAATTTATACTGCAAGGATGGCCGGCAGAAGCTGGAAGATAATTCGGAAGCTGAGCGAATTTGGCAATACGAAAGAGCCTTGGAGACCGATTCGGAAATTCCGTTTGTCAAGAAGCCCACGGTGGAGAAGTGCGAGGAGGAGGGCAGGAGGTTGCGGAAGGTGATGCTTAAGAAAATTTCCAATGGATCAGAACTGACTCCGTTTCAAGCCCGACAAACTTTTAGTATTTATTTGGAATCGGTTCTACGGCGCCTAACCGAAGATCCGAAGGACAATCATGAGAAAATAATTCTCAAGTTTTTAAACAAATTCGGTGGTTCTGTGAAGCCGCCCGTAATTTTCCGGAATATGCAAACCATTAAGGTGGCCAGCAAAGCCCGGTCGGCAATGGTGGCGAAACTACTAGGCGATTTCCTGGAGAATTACAAAAGAGACACCGAGGCCTATGTGGACTCTTTCGATCACTTTGGAATGATACCATCCAGTGCCTACAATCAGTTTCTAATGCACGCCCAAGAGTCAGATTTGGAGGCAGTGCTGACACTTCACACCAATGTAACCGGGATCATGCCCTTCCTCTACAACCGATGTGGACTGTCAGTGCCACCTACGCCCCCGATTCCGTCGGGCCTGCACGGGTTCCTGAGAGCCCTTCCCTCCATGGTGAACCCCTCCGGCATGGCCAGGGAACTCAGCAAGTACGATGGCTATTTTAAGAGCTACGACAAGGAGAAGATATTTCTTTGAAGTCCGAAATCGCTGGAAGATCTTAAACTAAATAGCTAATTTGTCAAGCTTTTGTCCAGTCATCCTACTGTAGTAAGTCTAATTATTTTTGTATTCAAATTTTCGCATTAAGGCAGAGGCTTAAGCAAATAAATATTTATCGATAAACAACGATTACTCAAATGTAATTTTTGAAACGCTTTATTAAAAACGAGATAGCTTTTATATATTTAAAAAAGGTCAAATTTTTCTGCCCACACAACTCATAGCTTTAAAAATAAAATATACTTTCTACGCCAAAGATATATGAAATCGATACTTCGAAAATAAATGTGAAATGCACAAAACTATACATATAATTGCATTTTGTTTTAGGGATTTGTTTTCAGTGTGGGTTTTGGCAGTTGATTTAAACGAGATGCAGAAAACTGCCAACAGGTGGCGATGAAAAGGATGATTTATTTTTGACAATTTTTAAGAGTTCTAAGAAAGACATTGTAAGAACTAATGTTAGTCTGTCATTTATTTTTAAAATTTATTTACAGTAAGTATTGACCACCACAATAAAAATTTTACAACAATTAAATGTGGCAACGTTTTATAGGTAATATGGTAAGATTTAGGTTTGTGTTGTATGGTATGGAATATCGAATTTTTTTTTCCTCAGTGCCTACTAAAAATAAAATGGACTCACAAATATGGAAAAGCTTTTACAGGAACCCAACATGCTAAAGCTTTTGCTGGAGCTTTTTAGAGAATAACTTTCTGCCTGGTCATTTCGTTCCATTTCCTTTTTTGGCAGAAAAGTGAATTTATTGTTAAATTATTGCTAGGGCAATATATTATATATTAAATCTCTTGATTATAAGTGATACCATGACGCATTCGTCGTTTAATCGAGTATACAGCTCATCCGTGTAAATAGATCCTGGAGACAAATGTTCGGTGAGCAAACAATTGGTATTGATTAATTCCGCGTCAATAAATAAATATATTTTTCCGAACTTTTTGGCAGTGCTTATCAATCCACAAACACCCGCAGTACAAATATATGCAAATAAGTGAATACTTATGCCTTTGAACGAGTCCAAAGAAAGTAATAAAATTTTCAGAAACAAATCTAAACAATGACAGCTGATTCCAGTGCACGTAATGTTTTCCGAAAGAATGGCGTTGCCGGCTTGGGCAACAACGGTCATGGTCGCAATCTTATTACGACCGCGAATCCCTCCGGCGGAAGTAGCGCCTCCCTACTCCAGAAACAGTTGTCCTTCAAAACGCCCGTTGGTTCCAAACAAATCGGCAAATCCGATGAAATCGAAATGATTGACAGTGCAAACATCGAAAATTTTAACACACGATATAACAAGGTAAACCATTCCTTTGTCTAGATATCTAACAATCTATCTAACAACAAAAATTCACATCCATTTAATTGTCAATATTACTATAACTGCAACACTGCGTATGAGCAATTTTTGTGGCCCAAATGAGTTAAAAATCATAGTAATGTTTAACATATTTGAAATTTACAGAACAGCATTATAGGATGGATATGCTGTGCCCCCTGCATTTGGCTGCGAACATCAGCAGCGGTGCACAAAATGGCCATCACATCAGCCACTTTACTGGTCACCACACTGCTGGTAGCATCGCCCATCTTGTTTTTGATAAGCACGGCTCCCTCACCTCTGCCCAGAGATTGTTATATGGATGGAGATCGGTGTTCGCCCGCCGTCTCAACACCTCCAGAATGCTCGGATGCCATTTGCGAGGCAGTGGCCTCCAGCATTCAGGCCAGACTCAATTGGAACAAGGACCCATGCACAGAGTTTAAAAAGTTTAGCTGTTGGCGCAACACGCGGAATAAAAATATAACAAATCTTATTGAGATGGGAAACTCCCAGAAAAGCGTCGATTCACAAATGCTGTGTAAGATCTTTCATGCACTTTAAATACTTTCTTTAACAAATCTCTTTCTGTATAGATCTTTTCCAGAACAAGATTATGAACGGCAGCTTTAATATATTGCACAATTTGTTCGAAAGCTGCTTGCAGCAGACAACTAACTCAACTATTATGCACAAGATATTCGACACCTTAGGAGGATATCTACCTGTTGGTTCAGTGGGACCGTCGAGCATAGCACCTTTGATAGCTAAGATATATGATCTCGGTCCAAGCCCATTAGTAGACTTATATTATGATCTAAGCTATGGAAGAAGACCGCACATTCTTCTCATTATTAGTGGACCTAGTACATCCTCAACTATTCTCGAGGTATATCTAAATATTTTATTATAGACATAACAAATAATATAATGATTTTTCTTAGCGTAAAATACGTTGGATGAGCCCCAAAGCACCGCCCAGTCGTATTCGACAAGGGGTACCAAAACTGTTAGCCGATTTAATCGAAAATTTTCTACCCTATTTTGTGTCATATGCTCAAAGAGTTTCTGAGAAGGATACTATTTTTGAATTCATTAAGGACTTGAACAAGGTTAGTTTAACTTATTAAGCCGCTATAGAGTTTTATAACGAGACCCTTCATTTCAGCTTCAAGTCGAGCACTCTCGCCGTGGATTCTGGGATAGTACTGTTTTATATAATGTATCTAGTCTACAAGACTTGTATCCAGTTGTAAGTGCTATTAATAAATATCTAGTCTAATCTAAATTAAACAATTTATATTTTTTCAGCTAAATTGGACATTGTTAATCCCACAGAATTGGAGCGGACCCATCGTTGTCAGGAATAGTGATTATCTTAAAGCCTTAGAATATTTTCTTACGAAGTACCCAACTAGAGTTGCACATAATTCACTGCTATTACTGAGCGCTTTAGAAATATTGCCAAGGGATTATCCAAGCCCTGAGGTATGCACCAGATCTACAATGTGGGCTCTACCCGAGCTGTCCTCATCCTTATACATTGCTCAACACTCATCGGAAGATTTAAAGGACACCACAAAACGCGTAATTATAATCTGAGCGTACGCCAATCCGAATATTTATCTTACAAATGTATATTATAGGCGGAGATAATTTTTAAATCGCTGAAAGCACACTTAAAGAGAGCACCTTCTTTGAAAGGAGCTGCCCTTGTTAAACTGTCGGCATTGAAGATCCAGTCGCAAACCTGGGAAGGATTTTCAAACACAACGGACTTATTAAAGACTCTTCAATCCTTGGATATAACAGCAGAATGCTGGTTTCAAAACATTTTAGAGATTTACAAGAAGAACAAACTGGTACCAAACGATATAAGCTTGAACGGAGGTTCGCATGATGCGTAAGTTTATTAAAAATAAAATGGTATCCATTTTTGTAAACGATATTATTTCTTTTAAAGTTGGGCTTACCCTATTGTGTCAACCATATTTTATGATACACTGAGCCATTCAATCGGTCTGTATAATTTAACTACAATAAATCACTGATAACAATAATAATTCCGTAAATACTTGCAGTTGTTCCATTATCTGTCATACTCATACCGTATTTCAATGCTGTATTGCCTCCATATTTACATTACGCATCTGTTGGTGTTTCCATTGCCAAAGAGATTTTAAGATCTATCACAAAATCGTTTGACGAAAAGGCTATGCGTTGTGTACCACATTCTGTAAATATATTTTCGAACTATAGTCGAATGGATATTCTGATACATTCAGGAGGAATGCAGATCTCATACCACTCAATGCTTTCCCTAACCGGTCCTATTAAAGGAATGGCAAGACTACCTGGCCTGAATTTAACGCCGACACAAATCTTCTTTTTAGTTTCGGCTCAGGAACTCTGTGCTGAATCGAACTACTTGGGTATCGATACAAATGCTCCCGAGTTTGATAACATGTGAGTTATACAAAAAACTGTTGGTTTTCTAATATATTAATTTAATCTGATCTATTTTTAGATTGGGTTGGCTCGTTGCCCAAGGTGGGAGTGCGACTGAAGTTTTCAAATGTCCATCGGGATCTATGATCAATATACAAAAAACCTGCAATGTGCTTTAAATATTATTTGAACGTCACCTTCGACTATTTACTTTGTCTAAGATCCAAACACAGTTTAAAATATTGTAGCTCTAGAGACTTACCTATTAGTATTGTTTTTTATTTTAAATGAAAATGTATATTTTAAATAAATATACTGTTAATAAATTGTTGGTTTATATTTAAAGCATCCGACTTTACATCTATATGGAATTATGCATAATATATAAATATGTGATCAAGTTAGCCTGCTAGCTAGTTATCAAAGTATATGGAATAATAACAAGTTTCAATAAAATGGAAAAGCGAATATCTTCTATTTTAAAATGTGGAATTATTATTTATCTATTTGTTGCTTTAACAACAAGTGAAATGCCCGATAATTTGAATGCCATTCTCGTCAAATGTCCCAAAAACGCCTTAAACAAATCATGCGAGACGCAGTTAATTGTTAATATTCATATGAACCCAAGCTTCGATTTGGACAACACGGAAAAGTTTTGGGTGGTCGATCAAGTGTACGATCCATCAAAAGGAACGATTTCAAAAATAATATCGCCCTATTTAATAGTGCTTAGCAGGGGCGAGCCCGTTGTAATGTACCCTCTACAGTTCTTGAAAGTCAGTACACTGTACAAAATTTTTATGTAACATCAAATTTATAATTTAACCTTAGTCAATAAATCATAATATAGTTAGCAAGAGGCCCTTGAAAAAAGGCAGTGAGGTTTCGGATCTTGGTGGTTCTGGATCGTGTACGACTAATGAGGACCACCTTGAAACAAATATAAAAGGGCATGAGATTGGAAATGCATCAAGATGTGAGTCACTATTTTGTATTTTTTTGAGTTTATAGTTAATTACCCCTTTATTTTAGTGAAAAGAAATAAGTTTACAGACTATACCAAAGGAAGATCAATTTTATCAAACTTTTTCGGTAAGGAAAAGCAAAGTAAACCTCCACCATTTTGGCAAAGCGGTAACAAAATAAATGATCAATATCAAAATGACATTTCGAGCCTCGGGCTTGTTCAAGTAATGGATACAACTGTTAAAAAAGGTGATTTTTAAGATTCGAATTTTACGATTTTGTTAAAGTTTTGTAATTTTTCAGACCATCTAGAAGCTCCGACGGAGCTCTTTCATATAAACAAAGATATACTAAATTACAATTTTAATGGACAGGGCAACACATTTAAGTCGCGGCACAACTATGATATCAAACCGAAATTCGATGAACGACCGAGAAATAATAAAATTGAAAGCAAGCCAAAAGAGTATTTAGAAAATATCAACACTTTGGACGATAGTGATATACGATTTTTAAATGAGGTATATTTATGCTATAAATACATTATTTTTTATGACAAAATAATGGCATATTTCAGGAATTAAAAAATATAGAGCAACAACATATTGAAGGCAAGCTTCATAAAAAGTATACACAATTCGAAAATCCAGAGGATGAAACAGTTCCAGATATTCTTTTGTAAGTTTTAAAATCTTAGTCAACAAAAATTTATAAATGTTTTATTATTAGATATGATCAAATAGCGCATGAAACAAGAAGGAAACTGAATCATGAAAAATTTCAAAACGATTATATATTACCTAGAAAAAGTTCGACAGACATGAATGATTTTTCATACAGAGAAGATTATAAAAATAATAAATTTAATTCACCTAGTAATAGTCTTTCCGATGGAAATGATCTTTCACATGAAGGTAATAACAATAATATTTCACCCAAAAATAAATATGAAACAAACAATTTTAAAACCCCTGTTAAAAGTCAACCAAATATAAATGATTTTCCGTTAGAGACTGAAAATGAAAAATATTCTTTGAAGTCCGTTAGTTCAGGTCTTTCCAATGAAAAGAAATTTTCGGAAAGTAAGAAACAGAATTTTAATTTTAAACCCATTCCGGATGTAAACGAATATCCAAATGAAAGGGAATATAATAACAAATATTTTAAAGGGTCATCTCAAGAACTATCTATTGACCATGATATGCCACAGGACGCTAGAAAGGAACTCTATAACTTAAGGACACCAGCCGATGGTGCATCCAAAGTAACTGATTTCACACACGAAATAAAAAATGAGAACAATTTTTTTAAGACGTCAGATTACAGTCTTTACGATAACAATTACTTAAATTTTAAACCAGATAAGTCATATAATTATGACAATAGTCCACCCATCGCAAATGATTTCGGGAGTGACAAAGAAAATCTAAATTTTAATGCACCTATGAAGAGTCTGTACAGCAATAATGAATTTTCGCAAGATAAAAATAACGAATTTTCAAATTTACCTGTAAACGATATAGATGACTTTTCGTGGACCCAACAAAACATTGGAGACGATAGTTTGGATTTTATAATAAACCACCACATGAAGCAAAGATTGCCAAGTGAGTTTAAATTATTGCGTAAATCATAGTGTATTTTAAAATTGTACAATTTAAATTTCAGACAGCTTTGATTTTAAAAATAATATTAACAGTCGAATGGATTTGAATTCAGAATATTTTATGCCAGATAGTCAAAAATATTCAAATTTTGGCCCAAAGCCATACAAAGCCATAAACCCATATTTAACTTACCCGAAGAACAATTTTTACAGATCGTTGCCCAATTCCCGATCCAGAAGCTTTAAAAGAATGAAGCGAAGTAATCTTCAAGTTGAAGATATAGAAAAAAGTGACGGTTCTCAATTGGATCAGAAGTACGGTACCGACACAAAAGATCTGAACTCTATAAAAATATTTAACTTGAAAAACATCGATGATAATAGTGAAATTCCATGCGATACGTGTGGGGGGAAAAATAAAAAGAAGGATGAAAAGCCTCGATCAAGATATTGTAGTGTTTCAGACGAATCTAAAAGTGCTGGAAGTAAAATTGAGGATATTGACTCTAAACTTAATGATGCCGTTCCTTGCGATACTTGTGGTGGTAAAAATAAAAAGCCTGATGGAAAACCTTTGCCTGGTGGTCTGCCACTTGAAATCAATTCTATAAAAGCTGAAAATGAAGAGCAAAGGCTTCCGGATTATATGATACCATGTGAAAGTTGTAAGAAAAGCAATAAATGTACTGAAGGAAACCTGGGTTCTGCATCCTGCGGATGTATAACTAATCCAAGCGTATGCAGTTGTGAGTCCTCTAAGTTATCAAGGGCTTTAAACGAAAGGTAATATTGGAAAAAGTTTGATATTTCTTTGTTATAGTTTAATACTTTTTTTAACCAAATTACACGTTTAGTGCAAAGGACTTGACCTATTCTGTATTTAATATGAAAAATCCAGTTCCGTTTTTAGCCACTACGATACGTGTTTTTAGAAGGCGCCATAACACTTGGTGGAGGGTTGTCCCAATAGTTACGTAAGTCAGGAAAATTCAACTGAATTGACTACTTTTATTATTTATTTTTTCAGGCTTGATAGTGTATCCGGAATATTCGCCAACAAAGATCTTTCAGCAGTTCTTAGTTCACATGTCGATTTGATTGGCTTGGAAAAATCAATAGGCTTTTCGAACCGAAAACTTATAATTCCAAAATCGAATGACAATGGATATGCTAAGAAAAGGCATGCCAATACCTTAAAAGAATTGCGGAGTAACATTGGTAATAGTGTTTTAGTTGATACTTCAAGTAAGGACATATCAATTCGGGAAATAGAAAACTTTATAAATGTAAACATGGAAAAGGCGGCAAAAAAAGGAGGTTTATCGACGAGAAGCATTGATGGATTGGGATACTTTCCAGTTTCTATGAACGCCCTAGAGAATTGTCCGCATAAAGACAAACATCTTTGCCTAAATATTCGGGAAGAAAAAGTTCCAGGTGATAGCCATCTCTCAGTTTTATTTTTAGAACTTTTAATGCTTAGACGTTTTTATGGTAACTACATTTTTTTTTAGAATTTAGCATAAAAGTCAAGATTCCTTTTCGAGAAAATGCTCTTGTTATGCGAAATAAGCATTTAGTTAAAATTTCAAGAATTATTACCGACGCAACGACAAAGGATGCGCTTCAAGTTTCTATTGATGTTATCAACAAAGGACTTGAAGCGCAGGAATTTTCCGTATATGTCTGCAATTGTGAAGTATCAAGTAGTGCCTCATTAGCAACTAGTGCCAGGAGATTGTTACAACCGGACATCGGTCAAACTGTCACCTTTTTAATGCCCCTAATAGTTAACCCGAGAAAAAATAAGAAATTTAGTTGTGATGGTAAGTTTTTAAAACTTGTTCAGCATTTTTGTATTTTTTTAAAAACCTTTTTAGTGGTGGTCAAGGCCAACGTATTTAAAGATAACGAGGAATCGGATGATGAGATACAAAAACTAGATGACCCAAAAGTTGGAGTTGTTGCAAAAAGATCCATGGACGTTAAATGCCACGCAAGGTGCTTTTGTGTCTGGCGGTGTCGGTGCCATTGCATCGGAAAGTTGGAAACTTTCATTAACTATAATGCTTGTGAAAGACTGGATCCCAAATCGGAAAAAGAGGCTGGCCTCATTTACAATTGTCCACCTGGTAGCGAAAAAAATGATGTGTGCATCAAAGATATAACAAGTGAACGGAATGAGGAGATAACTTGTGATCTTACTTGTAAAATTATAGCCATTACATTGCTTGTTTTGACATTGCTATTTTTATTGGGTAAGAATAATACAAGATATAAAGATTTAGAAATTATCCCTTTCCCATAGGAGTTTTAAAGGCGATCTTAGGAATCTTTATTCAGAGCATTGGTCGGTGTGGATTTGACACAGTTCAACCGGGCAGGAATTATGATTGCACCTCCTCGATAAGAATATTTTTAGTCAACTGTTTCTTTTTCATAATATTTCCCTTTGCATGCTGGTGTAAGTTCTTCCGACCCAAGGAAAAAGACCTAAGAGACGCTAGCTACGATTGGGATTGTACCTCTGAATCTGGAGATAGCCCTGATTGTTCTTGTGATGTAAATATAACATGATGTATGTAAACCTTTGCAAAATTATTATTCTTCTTTGTATTTTAGAAAAAGGAGTCGAGTTCAAGTTGTCGTCTCCATGGTGGCCAAGATAAAACACTACACAATAATTTAGTTCTCGCCTTTGCTCCACTCCATGAAAACGGATTATTTAAAGATGAAAAATCAGATGACGAGCAGAGTCATCTGTTCATTTTAGAAGTTTTGGAGGAAAGCAAGCATTCACTGACTAAAATGGTATATTCGGTTCTAAGGCTTTAAAATTATTTGTTGTATAAAATATGGTTTTTTTCCTTGCAGATGAGTCAAGCTCCAGAATCCGCCCACAATATTAGGCAAAGTATGGAAAGTGACGCCGATGCTATAGCAGCCGATGAGTTAGTGGAAAGTCTTAAAAACTCACAGGTTGCTTATAGGACAATGAATTCGCCAGTTGGCGGAGTAATCGACATCCCGGAAAACCACCAATATTGTATTAAGGGTTTCTTTTTACCAATTGCAAACTCGACCTATGAATTTATGAGCTATATTCCATTATCTCAGTTCGTAGGAATCTCAGAAGAGGTATTTATTAATATTCAAAAATATTCTTAATACTAATGTGTAAAATATTTGTTTAGAACGAGGTTAGGAGACTACCAAAACCTCAATATATCCACTCAAATGAATTCTCTAAGATATATGCTGATAAAATGGAGGTCCATAAATCAGCTGACCTCTCAGTGGTTCCTCCATTAAATGTTCCTTGCATTAACATCGACCATTGCACCCAATTGGAGAACTCGTTTGTAAAACTCGCAACGCAACAGGAACAAATAAAAGCTAATCAGTCTTAAAGAATTTATATTATAAATAATGTTTCTAAATATGTTTATAATTTATGTTTGTTTTATTAAATTTTAATAGTTTACATCGTTTACTGTATGCTAATTTATGGCAACGTTGTACTCAGAATGTTCATTATATGGAGTGGTTGATTTTATTTGACTATCCAGAATTTCATCAATGCCTGCTCTAATGTCTATTAATCCACTGCCGTCTGACACTTCATTCGAGGAATCAATTAATTTCTGTGAGTCAGGTGAGATTGTAGTTTGGTTGCTTCCATTATCATAATATTTTATGAAGTACACTTCCGGTGGATTTGGATTTGGGATGACTGTATCAACTGGTTGGTTTTGACTTGGTGTTTCCGTGTTGGTTTTCAGTGTAGCGGTAAGCTGTTGAGTTTCATCTATAAAAATCTCGCCCGGATCTCTAAATTCGTACACCGATGTATTTTCAGATGCCTGACCCTGGTGCTCGTCCGGGGAATCGTAGATATATTCGCTATTGTCCACAGCTGAATATAAAGGGTTAAGTTGCGCTACTTCTCGATTGGTATACAGCAGATTATTTCCATTGATATGTGAAGGCTGCGAGTCCACAGTCGAATAATGGTTTGTTTCGAAATTTACATTGTAGGTGTTGGAGTCACTTTGAGATACATAATTTACTATCGGCTTTGGAGTGGTATTGGGGACAAGATAATGGTAATGAATGTGTTGAACTGGTCGTGTGTTCTGTATTTGCAATTGGAAATCAGAGGAATATGTTGACTGACTGTTTATTTGGGAACCGAACTCTGTTCGCGTTACTGATGGGTTTTCATTGATTTTTGGTTCTACAGCAGCATTAATTTGAGGTATATCAGATGGAGCGTGTGGGCAAGGGTGTTCCTGATCAGAATTGGATGCACGCGTGATATCACCAACATAACTAGCTGGCGGCGCGGGGTTTTGATTAACTTCCTTGTTACTTATGCGGTTTACAATTCTTCCAATCGACTGAGCTTCAATCAGGGCATTATTTACACCATCATCTCTTGAATGAAGTGTATTATCTCTTTCCACGACCGCACACTTTCCATGGAAACTAACTAGTAAAATAATATTAGACACAAAAAACACTCTTAAGCCCAACATATTTTCAAAAGTGGGTGAATGTATATCACAAAAGACCATCAACAACTGTCTTTTATCTGCTGCGCATGAGACTTTATATGGATCCGGATTACATAAACACTTTCTGAATTGCTTGGGTAATATCCATGAATCCCAACTTTGGGCTTAATCCAAAGCAAGCCTAATTTATTTATTTTTTGGTGAAAGGCAATTCGAATGCAATTATGGTGTCAACGTTAATAGAGGCGTGATTTGCGTGGGCTCTTTAAAATTTTACGCTCTTTCGTTGATTGCTCTACGGAATTATTAAGTTCATAAAATCACTTGATAGTAAAATGCTGCCTTCTGTGCTTTTCAAAATTTAAAGACTCCCTGGAAGGGTATAAAAATAGGTGGTTTTGTTTGGGTTATGTAATGTTTAGTGAAAGTGTTGTTTATTTATTCGTAATTTCATCACAACTCAAGGAGCTCCGTTGGGGATATACATATCATGTAAGAAAACACCCCAAAACATGCCAACAAATAATAGATTCTTTACTTAGCTCTTTATAAAGATTTTATTACTATAAAATGTATTACAACAAATATGTAAATGACAATAAAATGAGGAAAAAATACACTATTACACACATATATATGCTTGCGAATGTAGTTAAGCCTAGAACTCAGCCCCATTGTTGGCAGGGCATTATCGTGTTACTTAATATAAATGCAAAATCACTGTAAAAATTTCAAACTTAAAGTAATACTAAAAATAGTTTTATTACTTTTTGTTATTATTCATATTTAGATTCGATTGATATATAAGACATATATGTTCTTGTGGTTTTATATTTTGTATATTTTCATGACCTATGAATGAGCTATGCAGAGACAGTTTAATATCGGCTTTCGGCTTCCTAGCGAATGGGTTTAACAGGTGGTTTCTAAAAGTGGATCAGGCTTATAAGTACTTGTAAAGGGGTTTACATTATTAACAGTTGCGGAATCTTTGGGGACTCGTTTAAGGGAGACAAAGTCTTCAAGGCGACCTGTACTCTGCACAGCGGCATCTCTACTCACTTGAAGTTTATCTGTCCTGTAAGGGCCAACCAAATGAGACTCACCCACGCCATCAGATGTCGGTATTTTACTAACGTTACGATCGCTGAGAGACAGAGAAATGTTCTTCTCTAAAGGCGGTTCACGAATCTGCTCGGACAGTCGACGGATGTTGAGAGGAAGTTCCTCTTTTGATTGAGTTGGAATCGACAAAGAGCTATGTCTAGAATGCAATTTTTCTACTTGAAGCAATGATCTCGCTTGATCGTTTGGACAAAGCAAGTTACTATTATTTTGATATACAGATTTTCTAACATGGTTCGGCAATGGACTGGAAGTCTCCTTGACTTTATCCGGTAAAAAACTTGCAGATTTGCTTTGAATGTTTCCTTTAAGATCGTTTGAAGGTTGGTCGAGGGACCAAATTTTATGCGATGTATTACGATATTGTGGAGAAAATGGTGCAAAAAGCAGGCCTGGTTCATTTAAGAAGACTTGATCATCATCAAGCTCGGTTTTTGAATGCTTCAACTGCGGTTTTTCACATTTTGATTTCTCAGTTCTGGTCGAAATAAGTTTATTGTTAATGGAAGAGAGGGATTTTTCACGATAGATATTTTTTTTGGGAAGCCGCGAAACCTCGACAGTGCCATCCGTTTGCCGTTTGACCCACGGATCGATGGTGTGATGCATGTTTAAATACTTTTCCGCTTTCGGTGACAAGCTGTTCTTAATGTGTGAATTCTTTATCCATGGATCCGAGGGATACACCAAGCAGCCCGTACTCCTATTGTTCGTATCATAAAGAAAGTTTGCTTTATCTATCTCAACGTTGTTTGGGGAAGTTTGCTCCGATTTGCTAATTTTATGGGTAAGCTGGCGATAAAATTGATTGTCTGAAGTACTGGAAAGCTGCCTCGTTTTTTGGGAGTCTAGTCGTGGTGATTTTGTGATTTCGCTTTCATCGGAAATAATGATGGCCTGTTGAAAACCACTTTTATGCAATGTCAGTCTCGGAGACAGGGCTCTTTTATCCTTTCCAATCGAACTTTTCAATTGCAAGCACCCCTGGGTTGAATTATCTAATGCGTTTTTTTCCGTCGTTATAGATAGTTTAGGGTCTTTGAATTTGCTAATGGTAGCCAGCTTGCTGCCAGTATCTGAATTTAATTTGATTTTGTTTTCCTCGTTCGTTTCCGAATCAGACCCATTGGATTTGTGGGCTTTCTCACAGTTGCATATGATGGTTGATGAAATGGATAAGACGTTTTGACTGTCCTTTAGAGATCTGTTAGATGCCACTCTTTTTATACTATCAGTATCGATTTGCTGCGACACTTTGTTATTTAAATATCGACCGGAAAGTTGGGTATGCTGGCTATTTAGATATAAATTAGCATTCATTGGTGAATGTGGAGAGAGTACTGGAAGTGTTGGAGCAATATTTGGTTGTTTTAATCGAGAGACAAAAAAGCCGTTTGACTTCGTATCGGTTAATGGTGGGTCGTCTTTTCTATTTTGTTTGTTATGTCTGTTTCCGCACGATTTGCTTGATAACTCCCTGTTCGGGAGCTGTGGTGAGAAGGGTTGGGCTTTTGAATACGAGCCCGACTGTTTTTGCTAAAGAAACTTCTGCTCGAGAGCTTTAGTAGAACTCTGGCTGGAATTTGAGGCACCTGTAAAAAGACCGAACACACTCATTAGATATACTCAAGTTACCAAAACGCAATTAGAGAAAAAAGTTAAAAATTATGAATAGTAAAAAAGTTTCATTATTCTTGTTAGAAAACAAACAAGCCAAACTATAAAGTATTTTAAAATTGTAGCAATAGAAGACGATTCACTTTCTAAGTATCAAAAAATTGCTTTATTCAAACTTTTTGTCCTTACATATTAAAACCATATTACTGAAGCGTATTGCTAAAAGTTCATTTTTGAACCCAATGTGGTTATTTGATTGATTGTTCTACCAATATTATTAGTTATTAGATGATATGACCTATGCTTATTCAATTAATACGGGGACCAGGATCACAATGCTGTAAATATGGGGATCATGGTGCAAAAGTCCTGACAACTAGTTAAATATAATCTTTGTAAAAATGCAATTCTCGAATGTATTAATGTGAGCTAAATAAATAATTACATTGCCATATTTACGATCTATTACAAACCATCGTTTTCATTCCGTTTGTTATTTGTTTCCGCATTTTTTTTACTTGCTTCGCTTCCTGCGGTAGGGGCAGGATTCGGGTTCGGGTGTTTTGAACTTAGGGACGCACTACCTGCTGCTGGATTTGAATTGGATACAACGCCCGATGTAGTGTCACTAACGCCGCCGTCGACATTATTCTTTAATTGTCATTTGACGAGTTCCACCGAAAGAAACTTGCGCAGTCGCTCGTAATAATGTGGATGCAGTTCAACGTCATTGTGACCGGCACCCTGAAAATAATGTTTACGATATATTAAACTGAGTTTGAAGTCACAGTTGTTGATAAACAAATCAAAATTATTGCCACAGTAGATCCGATTAAAGTAAAGTATAATATTGCAATGACGCGATTCCACTGTTCTATTCAATGTTTATGAAAAGCGTGGAGATCGATATGAGACACTCAATCGATTTCAGTGGAAATGCCAGACTATTATAATTAATAACAATCATTATTCCGGTTACAGAGCTCAATAACAAATGCAATAACCTGATTTAAGCAGGTAATCAATCAAGAATAGATAAATACTGGTAATTACCTCCACCCAAAACGGCTCGACAGTCTTAGGACACCGCTCGTAGATTCCGATGCCATGGGAGAAGTCGATGACCTCGTCGTCGGTGCCGTGGATAACCAGAACGGGAGCCTTCACCTTAGCCACCTTATCAATGCTGCGCGGAAATCCGATAAGATCAGAATTGGGGGTGATCGCAAATTAATGAGTCCACTTACCTGGGGAAGGCGTCAAAGAACCAGGTTCTCTTTGTGTTCCGAAAGACGACCCTTAGACCGGACATCAGTGGAGAATGGAGTATCACAGCGCCGACTTCGTGACGCGATGCCAGGTCCACAGTGGGCACAGTGCCAATGCTCTGACCATACAAGATGATCGTCTCCGGGCTGATGTTGAATCTGGTTTTGACCAAGCATCAAAGGGTTAGAGTAGCGGAATACACGAGGTAACCCATGAAGTGCTCACCTGGTTCGCATGGCCTGCCAGGCTGCCTCTATATCCGCATACAGATTCTTCTCCGAGGGCTTGCCGCCACTCATCCCATAACCGGAGTAGTCGTAGCCAAAGATGTTGCAATTGATCTGGGAGCCCAGGGTCAGGTAGAAGCTGCTCATCTGGCCCAGATCGACGGCATTCCCGTGGGAGAAGAGCAGCGTGTACTTGGCGTTCTTGCTGCACCTGACATAGATGCAGGTGATGAGGTTGCCACGCGAGGTGCGTGTGAAGAAGGCCTCCACCTTGGACTTCTCCCGCTCCGAGTACTGCCACTCAGCTCGGTCGAACAGCTGCAGGTTGTAGCGGATGTTGGTGTCGTCCGCCGGAGTCAATTTGTATGTGGGTTCCGGTGGCTGGAAGGCCAACTTGGCCGCAATGGGACCCGGACATGGGGGGCAGCAAAACATGCAACAGAGCTCGCTGATACTGAACATGCTCGCACCGTGGCTGGCTCGAGTAGTGTAACGCCTCTACGGAATGCTAACGATTTCTTTGATTTCTTTTCTACAATGCACGATTACCATCAACCATCAACAAAGGACTAACGGAGTTTTGGGCTCAGACTTCGGGTCGGGGCTATTCGCGTCTATATCTCATCTATCCGTGTGCTCGCAACTTGTCGATGGGGCTAGGCGACGGCGCGACGAGACAAACATAACATTTTGCGTTCGCACACAAGATCCAACATAATCAAACGGAACGTTTAATGGCTAAATTGTCTTACTGAAATTTGGTACACTCACATTTACAAAATGGCAATGTAGATAGGGCTAAAACGCCCTAAAAAACAACGGCACTTTCGGTATTTTAAGTGTGGCCGCGTGCGCGCGAGTTCAAAATGCCAGCATATGTGCTGTCTTTTTTCAGGGAACGGAATGAAATTGGAACAGGGTAAAACAATTTCAATATGGCTAAAAAGTTCTCTAGTAAATAAATACGTTTAAAAATGTTTCAATTTATAAAATTACCTTAATTCTTTATAATTCTTTTAGTACCATTTATGTTAAGTACTTAAAAAACACTTGATTATTGCACCGTTTTAAAAATGATAAGTGAAATAAAATGTGCCAACATCTTTAAACCGTTACTGGAATTCCAAACATAATAATTAGGGAACGCGAAACATTACAACTTAATAAATTGTGGGTCAAGTCCATTTGTTTTTGAACAAGGAACGAGCAGAACGGCTCAATTAGTTTTGGTTGCCTATCGACTGTCGATATGTCAAAAAAGTGTCTCTGATATATCGAAAATCAGGAGCTTGTTAATGCTGCGAAATGTTTGTTTATAATTGAAACCATTTGTTGATGCTGAGCTTTATAGGATGCGAGTTCTCAAAAAGAATCTTAACCCTGTCTATCTGTGATACTCTGTGATACAAACCTTTCAAAAACCGAGTAAGAAACACTGAATATACATATGTACATATATTATGTACTTGCAAATGGACGCATGTAAGGATGTTTGCAAAATGATTTCTTTATTTTTCAATAGAGTCTAGTAAAAACTTGCAAAAAAGGCTGTAACTTCGAATGGAATCCTAGGAGAGACTATAATACATAGATTCACCAATTGGAAGGAGTATGAAATATTAATCCTGCTTTCAATGGGTTTCACCTGGAATTGAGTGGAGCACCCTGGAGGAGAATCTTGGTTTCGCATTAGACATTGTCGAATTCCTGCGTGCAGGTGTGTAAATTATATCCTTCTGTGGTATTAGAGCAGACAGGCTTTATAAATACCAAAATTTGTACAATTTTTTAGTTACCGTAACATTACAGTAGCTCATTCCAAGGTGTCTCGGAAGACATTTCTGAGTCACCCCGGATTAGAAGAAATCTTCTCCCAGCAAAGATGTCTAGATTCTGTACTGACGATTATCAGACATCCAATTGAATATGATTGGAAAACATAAATTTTATATTTATATACTTTTTAATTTACTTCTGTCTCATTCAAGAAAATTATGCCTTACCTTGGGTGATTAGATATATTTAATTTCCTATTCAAGATCTTAGACAAGGTTTAATCGTCCGTACCATTATTCTTTGCTATTTTATAGCGAAATCTTTACAAATTGTTTTAACTTTTTTTATAATAGTTTAACATTGTAAATAAACATTCCCTTTATTAGGGTATTTCGAAATTCTGTTTCCAAGTCTAGCTCTCATTTCTTGTAAGACATAACAAACTACACTCCTCGCCGTATCGACCGATAGCCCCACGTTTCCTTCCTCTGGATGTGTATTTTACCATGTATGTGGACGTGGATGGTAACGAGAGCGAAGTATTCCAACTAGGGTTGAAGTCAAACATATGTAAGGATGATTGACAGCTAATGGAAACAAAAGCAATTCGAATACGTGTGTGCATGTGTAAGATGCAAATGATTTGCAAAACAAGGTAGAAAGGCAAGTTAACCATTGCGAACCTATTTTCGACCTGTAATCGAATTAATCGAGGTCTATTTATGTATTTACAACCTGTAGTTTGTTTTCGAGCTATAATTATCTAAGGAAGCAAACAATAGATTAGGTATACCATGTGAAAGGTAGGGAGCTGCAAAATGCACAGTGTTTTCGCTTCACGACTGAGATACGTAGGTTATTATTGTTTTTTACACATTCTATTGACGGCAACCTAAAATAATAGAGCTCAACTAAATGCCATAACGAATACGTCAGTTTGACAACAATACCTCATTATTTTTCTTCAAAAACAAACATTGAATACGGTATGGGCAGTTCTTTATTGACTTTAGAGATCTTCTAAATTCAACTGGTTACAATACAGTTTTGTTTAAATAAAATGAGTACACAAGTAAATAACATAAAATTATAATAATAGGACCACTAATGAGTATGTTTTAGATACATATATATAGCAATATTTAACTCTACGGATAACTGTAACGTTTAAAAGACCGGCAACGGGTCGTTATGAAAAAGCGGCGGTGTTTTCTGGTAGCAAGGTATATTGCCAAATTGGCTGTTGTATAGAAAACTTGGAAAGTACATGTGATACTGCGCGGCGAGCTCGTTAAAATTAAATGGCAAATTGAACGGCGGCTTTTTCAACGCGTCGGCATCTGGAGCCCCGTAATCCTTGTGCACTGGTCCCTCACTTGCCGTACTAGTAGGATCCGGAGCTATCAGACTCTCGATGGTGAAAGCACGCTTTGGCCGCACCGGAAGTTGAGTTAAAGTCGACGGAAGGATCGGCGGAATACCCTTATATGGTGACATTTGAGCAACAGATGTATGTCCGAGATCGTAGCTGTTGGGCATATGACCATTCCGCGACGGATCGGCAAAAGCCATCTGCGTTAGCTGGTCGTCCAGGTAATGGGATACCATCTCTGTATTGGCGGCGGCAAATTTCCAGTTTGATATATCCTTTTCGAGCTGTTTGACGCGGAAACGCTTTCGCCTCCTCAGCAGGCTTCCATTTTCGAACATATCGAAGGCCATCGGATGGAGGGTCCAGTATGATCCCTTGCCCGCCTTCGTCACATTCCGTGGCACTTTGATAAAACAATCGTTGAAACTCAGATTGTGCCGCAATGAGTTTTGCCATTTTTGCGTGTTCTTCCGGTAATAGGGGAACTGCTCCATAATAAATCGATATATCTCACTGAGCGGCAGCAATCGTTGCGGAGAATGTATAATGGCCATGGCCGTTAACGATATGTACGAGTATGGGGGCTTCTGATCACCGTAGGTCATTTTCAATGGGCGTGGCATTGCAAAGTCGTTTAAAATTTCACACAATCCGTCCGTCGTCCGCACACAATTCCTTTTCAATATTTAGAGCGATGTTTTCTCGGCGGCAGCAGCGTTAAGACTAATACGAGGGGCAGCAAAACTTCATGTTTTATGGAACTGGCAGCACGAAAAGAGCAAGACCGGATCGGAGAGGAGAGTTCTCTCGCATACATACCCATGCCGGGTATGCGGTACCCACCCGGTGGTATATCCAGTATTCCGAGGGAGAAGACAAGTCGGTCTGGTCTGGTCTAATATGGTATTGTTTCCCAAACAGGTAATCAGATCTGGTTGTCCTTGTCTGAATTGTGTACCAATGGGAAGCGAAGGTGTTGTTTACGGCGAATTTCCGAATGGGTTGCTCAGGGAGTCTTAACCAATCATCGGGCCCGCGATTACCCATACAATATATGTGGCTCAACACCAGGAGCGTGGCGGAAAAGCGTTTTGTCCCAACGACAAGGCAACGGCAAACGAGGCCCCATTTTTTCCCTTCGCCATTTTCAATTTTCGGTGAGAGATAGTACATGCGTGCTGTAAAAGCACAATTGCAGGGGAAAGCCCTTGATTTGCAAGCTTTTGTCAATACCTGTTTATTTTATATGAATTGTGGGCGTGCCAGAACATGAAATAATAAAGGAAACGCTCGTATTTCACTTCCCATCGCATTACTCCCCTTCATAAAATGATTTAAATTGTTTTGGCTTTTGCATGAAATTGAAAAATAAATTATAAGCACAGCCGTATTTGCTTTATGGTATATGTACGTTGACCAGCCTTAGTTAAGCATATCAGTAGGGAAAATTATGGTGATTTAAGCAAGAACTAACTATGCGAGATTAAGTACATTTGTATGTGTTAAATAATCTTACTTTTTATAATTCAGAATTGACTGTAGTTTGCTAGGAAGAAATACATCTTATGATTGTCATATAGGTAAAATGTAACTTGATTATTAACCGTAATTTTTTTAGTCAAAGACTTCGTAATATTACTACCTTATTATTTATTTTATTATTTTGTTAGTTAATTATATTTATTTATTTATTATAACCATTTGTTTGATATTTTTTTTATACAAGTTGTTGATATCAAAATTGTTTTTTTTTTGTTGTTTTGTTGTAAATTTCTTGTAAGAGATTGTCATACGGAAAGTTAAAAATTTTTGTTCTTTCAAATAGACGTCTGGAAACATTTATTTTATAAAAAATATATGATTTTTATAAAACCTAATAATCTTCTTGATGCGTTATTATAATTTATTTTAAGTAAAATAAATTTAATAATGTTTTATTGTATTTTATGAACGGCAATCATCCGATTGCGATTAAACGTTTTAAACTTATTGATTGCAAATTCGGAAATGCTTTACGCATATCTCCGTTATTCTTTTAAAATTAAAAAAATATATTTTTGTAATTTTTACTTAAAAAATTCCCAAGTAGCTAAATCCTAATCCTAAACTATTAGTTGACCAAGACTAAATAGACCTTATATTGTAAAATTTATTTTTAGCATAAACAAATTAAATGGTGCTATGCTTTCCCGAACAATTTATTGCAAACCCTTTTATTATTGACCAGACTGCGCAAAATAGAACATTACGGACTTTTGTAAAGTTGTACAAAATTTCATTGCCTTTTTTTTTTAAACCTGGTCAGAGAATGAAGGAAATTGTTTAAAGATATTCCGTTTATTGAGCAAAATTGTCTTTTTTACAAAATTGAATCTATGTTGTTTGACTGGAAATATGTTTTAAGTAATCTACAAAAGTGGAGTTATTCAATTCCCAAAAAATAAAATGTTTGCACACTTTTAATTTTATTTTTTAAAGAGTTCTTTATATTTGGTAGAAAATTATCAAGCCCATGTTGATCTCACCTGCGCCATATTCGACCAACATTTATAATATATTTATATACAACTTATATTGTCAAGTTTTTTAACGCATACATTTTAATGTTTAATGTAATCCATGGCCAAATTAGTCGTCCACCAATTTATTTAATAATTACCCTCAATGTTCTAGAGATTATAAAGTAATATCGATAGCCTTTGAATTTCTTCAGGCAACCAATAAAAGTAAGTTACTTTCATTGTCCAAAG